>NW_024609299.1:2500-7500 GCF_018296145.1 Oncorhynchus tshawytscha
GGCTCATAGGGAATAGGGTGCCAGGGCTCATAGGGAATAGGGTACCAGGGCTCATAGGGAATAGGGTACAAGGCTCATAGGGAATAGGGTACCAGGACCCATAGGGAATAGGGTGCCAGGGGTCATAGGGAATAGGGTGCCAGGGCTCATAGAGAATAGGGTGCCAGGGCCATAGGGAATAGGGTGCCAGGCCCATAGGGCTCATAGGGAATAGGGTACTAGGGCCCATAGGGAATAGGGTGCTAGGGCTCATAGGGAATAGGGTGCTAGTGCTCATAGGGAATAGGGTACCAGGCCCATAGGGAATAGGGTGCCAGGCCCATAGGGCTCATAGGGAATAGGGTGCTAGGGCCCATAGGGAATAGGGTGCTAGGGCTCATAGGGAATAGGGTACCAGGCCCATAGGGGATAGGGTGCCAGGCCCATAGGGCTCATAGGGAATAGGGTGCTAGGGCCCATAGGGAATAGGCTGCCAGGCCCATAGGGAATAGGATGCCAGGCTCATAGGGAATAGGGTGCCAGGCCCATAGGGCTCATAGGGAATAGGGTGCTAGGGCCCATAGGAAATAGGGTGCCAGGCCCATAGGGCTCATATGGAATAGGGTGTCAGGGCTCATAGGGAATAGGGTGCCAGGGCTCATAGGGAATAGGGTACCAGGGCTCATAGGGAATAGGGTACCAGGGCCCATAGGGAATAGGGTACCAGGGCCCGTAGGGAATAGGGTGCCAGGGCCCATAGGGAATAGGGTGCTAGGGCCCATAGGGAATAGGGTATCAGGGCCCATAGGGAATAGGGTACCAGGACCCATAGGGAATAGGGTACCAGGGCCCTTAGGGAATAGGCTACCAGGGCCCATAGGGAATAGGGTACCAGGGCCCATAGGGAATAGGCTACCAGGGCCCGTAGGGAATAGGCTACCAGGGCCCATAGGGAATAGGCTACCAGGGCCCATAGGGAATAGGCTACCAGGGCCCATAGGGAATAGGGTACCAGGGCCCATAGGGAATAGGGTACCAGGACCCATAGGGAATATGGTACCAGGGCTCATAGGGAATAGGGTACCAGGGCCCATAGGGAATAGGGTGCCAGGACCCATAGGGATTTGGTCTAAAGTAGACTAGTGCACTATAACAAGAATAGGGTGCCAGGGCCCTGATCTAAAGTAGACTAGTGCACTATAACATGAATAGTGTGCCAGGGTCCATAGGGAATAGTGTGCCAGGGTCCATAAGGAATATTGTGCCAGGGCCCTGATCTAAAGTAGACTAGTACACTATAACATGAATAGTGTGCCAGGGCCCTGATCTAAAGTAGTCTAGTGCACTATAACAGGAATAGTGTGCCAGGGCCCTGACCTAAGTAGACTAGTGCACTATAACATGAATAGTGTGCCAGGGCCCTGATCTAAAGTAGTCTAGTGCACTATAACAGGAATAGTGTGCCAGGGCCCTGACCTAAGTAGACTAGTGCACTATAACAGGAATAGTGTGCCAGGGTCCATAGGGAATAGTGTGCCAGGGTCCATAGGGAATAGGGTGCATGGGTCCATAAGGAATAGTGTGCCAGGGCCCTGATCTAAGTAGACTAGTGCACTATAACATGAATAGTGTGCCAGGGCCCTGATCTAAAGTAGTCTAGTGCACTATAACAGGAATAGTGTGCCAGGGCCCTGACCTAAGTAGACTAGTGCACTATAACATGAATAGTGTGCCAGGGCCCTGATCTAAAGTAGTCTAGTGCACTATAACAGGAATAGTGTGCCAGGGCCCTCACCTAAGTAGACTAGTGCACTATAACATGAATAGTGTGCCAGGGTCCATAGGGAATAGTGTGCCAGGGTCCATAGGGAATAGGGTGCCAGGGTCCATAGGGAATAGGGTGCCAGGGTCCATAGGGAATAGTGTGCCAGGGCCCATAGGGAATAGGGTGCCAGGGCCCATAGGGAATAGGGTACCAGGGCCCATAGGGAATAGGGTACCAGGGCCCATAGGGAATAGGGTACCAGGGCCCATAGGGAATAGGGTGCCAGGGCCCATAGGGAATAGGGTGCCAGGGCCCATAGGGAATAGTGTGCCAGGGCCCATAGGGAATAGGGTGCCAGGGCCCATAGGGAATAGGGTGCCAGGGCCCATAGGGAATAGGGTGCCAGGGCCCATAGGGAATAGGGTGTCAGGGCCCATAGGGAATAGGGTACCAGGGCCCATAGGGAATAGTGTGCCAGGGCCCTGATCTAAAGTAGACTATAGGGTGCCATTTTATTGTCTCTCTCTAATGAAGGATTGGGGAATTGGAGGGAGGTATAAACCATTGATCCAGCCTCAGATCCCTCACCACAGCCTCACAGTTCCCTCACCACAGCCTCACAGTTCCCTCACCACAGCCCCAGCCTCACAGATCCCTCACCACAGCCCCAGCCTCACAGTTCCCTCACCACAGCCCCAGCCTCACACATCCCTCAGCCCACAGATCCCTCACCACCACAGCCTCACAGTTCCCTCACCACAGCCCCAGCCTCACAGTTCCCTGACCACAGCCCCAGCCTCACAGTTCCCTCACCACAGCCCCAGCCTCACAGTTCCCTCACCACAGCCCCAGCCTCACAGTTACCTCACCACAGACCCAGCCTCACAGTTCCCTCACCACAGCCTCACAGTTCCCTCACCACAGCCCCAGCCTCACAGTTCCCTCACCACAGCCCCAGCCTCACAGTTCCCTCACCACAGCCCCAGCCTCACAGTTCCCTCACCACAGACCCAGCCTCACAGTTCCCTCACCACAGCCTCACAGTTCCCTCACCACAGCCCCAGCCTCACAGATCCCTCACCACAACCCCAGCCTCACAGTTCCCTCACCACAGCCCCAGCCTCACAGTTCCCTCACCACAGCCCCAGCCTCACAGATCCCTCACCACAGCCACAGCCTCACAGTTCCCTCACCACAGCCCCAGCCTCACAGTTCCCTGACCACAGCCCCAGCCTCACAGTTCCCTCACCACAGCCCCAGCCTCACAGTTCCCTCACCACAGCCCCAGCCTCACAGTTACCTCACCACAGACCCAGCCTCACAGTTCCCTCACCACAGCCTCACAGTTCCCTCACCACAGCTCACCACAGCCCCAGCCTCACAGTTCCCTCACAGACCCACCACAGCCCCAGCCTCACAGTTCCCTCACCACAGCCCCAGCCTCACAGTTCCCTCACCACAGACCCAGTTCCCTCACCACAGCCCCAGCCTCACAGTTCCCTCACCACAGCCTCACAGTTCCCTCACCACAGCCCCAGCCTCACAGTTCCCTCACCACAGCCTCACAGTTCCCTCACCACAGCCCCAGCCTCACATATCCCTCACCACAGCCCCAGCCTCACAGTTCCCTCACCACAGCCCCAGCCTCACAGTTCCCTCACCACAGCCCCAGCCTCACAGTTCCCCAGCTCAGTGAGGTAATGCTGACATACCGTAAGTTCGTCCACACAGCCTGCAGAGATATCGTCGTCATGACGATGTCCCTTCTAAATGTCCCGCGAGTTCAGATCAGCCATTTAAACAGACAGGATATAATCAGGTTCAGTTGTTTGCTGAAATGAGAGAGAGAGACACAGAGAGAGAGACAGAGACAGAGGGAGAGTTCAGATCAGCCATTTAAACAGACAGGATATAATCAGGTTCAGTCCTTTGCTGAAATGAGAGAGAGACATTTGAAATGTCTTTATTCTTTTGAAACTCCTGTGAGTGTAATGTTTACTGTTCATTTTTTAATGGTTTATTTCACTTTGTTTATGATCTTTTATCACTTTGCTTTGGCAATGTTAACATATGTTTCCCCATGCTAATAATGCCCCTTGAATTGAGAGAGAGAGAGACAGAGAGAGAGACAGAGGGGCTCTGTTCACAAACACAAACACACACTACAGAGCCCCAGGACAGCAGCACAATTAGACCCAACCAAATCATGAGAAAACAAAAAGATAACTACTTAACACATTGGAAAGAATTAACAAAAAAACAGAGCAAACTAGAATGCTATTTGGCCCTACACAGAGAGTACACAGCGGCAGAATACCTGACCACTGTGACTGACCCAAAACACACAGACTGTGACTGACACAGAGACACAGACACACAGAGAGAGAGAGAGAGAGAGAGACACAGAGAGAGAGACACAGACACACACAGAGAGAGAGAGAGAGAGAGAGAGAGAGAGGTGTATTTTCCTACAGCAGCAGGTCTGTGTGTAGATGCTGTTATTTTAGTGGTCACTTTAAGTTATGACTGTTATTGTCACATTGACCAGTGTGGTCGGGCCTCCCCCCCCCCTCTCATTACCCCTCTGGCCCCTCACCCCCTCCCCCTCTCATTACCCATCCGTCCTCTCACCCCCCTCTCATTACCCATCCATCCTCTCACCCCCTCCCCTCTCATTACCCATCTGTCCTCTCACCCCCCTCCCCCTCATTATCCCTCCCCCTCTCATTACCCCCCTCTCATTACCCCCCCCCCCTCTCATTACCCCTCTGTCCTCTCACCCCCTCCCCCTCTCATTACCCCTCTGTCCTCTCACCCCCTCTCCCTCTCATTACCCCTATGTCCTCTCATTACCCTTCTGTCCTCTCACCCCCTCCCCCCTCTCATTACCCCATGTCCTCTCACCACCCCTCCCCCTCTCATTACCGCTATGTCCTCTCACCCCCTTCCCTCTCATTACCCCTCTGTCCTCTCACCCCCTCTCATTATCATTACCCCTCTGTCCTCTCACCCCCTCCCCTCTCATTACACCTCTGCCCCCCCTGGTCTCACCACAGATGTAATCGTAAGTGAATAGGAGGTGATTGTATTTCAGGAATTCAGCAGTAATTCCTCCTATTCAACACGTGAATGTGCCCAGCCCTGGCCGCGGAGGACGTTGCTACCAAAACTGAAATGGGATCTCCTGAAACAGAAAGGATGTTGCCATGGAAAAATGGCGTAAGGGTTGTCCACGCAGCTGCCATGCATTAATGAA
>NW_024609299.1:10000-17500 GCF_018296145.1 Oncorhynchus tshawytscha
GCTAGCTGGCTGTTATAGGGAGGCTGGGGTCCTGCTAGCTGGCTGTTATAGGGAGGCTGGGGTCCTGCTAGCTGGCTGTTATAGGGAGGCTGGGGTCCTGCTAGCTGGCTGTTATAGGGAGGCTGGGGTCCTGCTAGCTGGCTGTTATAGGGAGGCTGGGGTCCTGCTAGCTGGCTGTTATAGGGAGGCTGGAGTCCTGCTAGCTGGCTGTTATAGGGAGGCTGAAATGATGCTAGCTGGCTGTTATAGGGAGGCTGAAATGATGCTAGCTGGCTGTTATAGGGAGGCTGAAATGATGCTAGCTGGCTGTTATAGGGAGGCTGGAGTCCTGCTAGCTGGCTGTTATAGGGAGGCTGGAGTCCTGCTAGCTGGCTGTTATAGGGAGGCTGGAATGATGCTAGCTGGCTGTTATAGGGAGGCTGGGGTCCTGCTAGCTGGCTGTTATAGGGAGGCTGGGGTCCTGCTAGCTGGCTGTTATAGGGAGGCTGGAGTCCTGCTAGCTGGCTGTTATAGGGAGGCTGGAGTCCTGCTAGCTGGCTGTTATAGGGAGGCTGGGGTCCTGCTATCTAGGACCTGGCTGTTATAGGGAGGCTGTAGTCCTGCTAGCTAGCTGTTATAGGGAGGCTGGGGTCCTGCTAGCTGGCTGTTATACGGAGGCTGGAGTCCTGCTAGCTGGCTGTTATAGGGAGGCTGGAGTCCTGCTAGCTGGCTGTTATAGGGAGGCTGGGGTCCTGCTAGCTGGCTGTTATAGGGAGGCTGGGGTCCTGCTAGCTGGCTGTTATAGGGAGGCTGGGGTCCTGCTAGCTGGCTGTTATAGGGAGGCTGGAATGATGCTAGCTGGCTGTTATAGGGAGGCTGGAATGATGCTAGCTGGCTGTTATAGGGAGGCTGGAGTCCTGCTAGCTGGCTGTTATAGGGAGGCTGGAATGATGCTAGCTGGCTGTTATAGGAGGCTGGAGTCCTGCTAGCTGGCTGTTATAGGGAGGCTGGGGTCCTGCTAGCTGGCTGTTATAGGGAGGCTGGGGTCCTGCTAGCTGGCTGTTATAGGGAGGCTGGGGTCCTGCTATCTAGGACCTGGCTGTTATAGGGAGGCTGTAGTCCTGCTAGCTAGGACCTGGCTATAACACTACCACTACCCCAGCCTAACCCTAACTACAACACTACCACTACCCCAGTCTAACCCTAACTATAACACTACCCCAGTCTAACCCTAACTCTAACACTACCACTACCCGAGTCTAACCCTAACTATAACACTCCCACTACCCCAGTCTAACCCTAACTATAACACTACCACTACCCCAGCCTAACCCTAACCATAACACTACCACTACCCCAGTCTAACCCTAACTATAACACTACCACTACCCCAGTCTAACCCTAACTATAACACTTCCACTACCCCAGTCTAACCCTAACTATAACACTACCACTACCCCAGTCTAACCCTAACTATAACACTACCACTACCCCAATCTAACCATAACTATAACACTACCACTACCCCAGTCTAACCCTAACTATAACACTACCACTACCCCAGTCTAACCCTAACTATAACACTACCACTACCCCAGTCTAACCCTAACTATAACCCTACCACTACCCCAGTCTAACCCTAACTATAACCCTACCACTACCCCAGTCTAACCCTAACTATAACACTACCACTACCCCAGTCTAACCCTAACTATAACACTACCACTACCCCAGTCTAACCCTAACTATAACACTACCACTACCCCATTCTAACCCTAACTATAACACTACCACTACCCCAGTCTAACCCTAACTATAACACTACCACTACCCCATTCTAACCCTAACTATAACACTACCACTACCCCATTCTAACCCTAACTATAACACTAACACTACCCCAGTCTAACCCTAACTATAACACTACCACTACCCCAGTCTAACCCTAACTATAACACTACCACTACCCCATTCTAACCCTAACTATAACCCTACCACTACCCCAGTCTAACCCTAACTATAACACTAACACTACTCCAGTCTAACCCTAACTATAACCCTACCACTACCCCAGTTTCCCCTCCCTTCTCAGACACTAACTCATATCCTCTTCTCTGCTACCTTTTCACATGTGGTTTTGTGGAAACAGTTACCCAGGGTGCACAGGCAGATTAGTGAGGTGTGTGTGTGTGTGGTGAGGTTGTGGGCGGTAGGGTTGAGGTTAAGGTTAGCTGCTGAGGACCGTCAGAGGCCCCGGCCTTCCGTCCTCAGCTCAGCCATTTCAGGAAATATAGAAGATATTTCTCGCTGTCTCTCCGGGCCGTCCTTCCATCACACAGGAAGATTACATTTGGAGCCGGATCAGGTTTTACAAAACAAGGTGTTCTGACCAGTGGTTGTTCCGAGATGTTCCCAGGTCCAGAGCTTGGGAATGTTTTCATCAGGGATCCACGCAGTGTTTCTAATTTCCTCTCCTCTCTCTCTCTCTCTCCTTTATCTCTGGGCTGTTTCCTGTGGAGCCCTATGGCTCGCTATACTCTGTGGTGAGTCACTGTTGTTTGGTGGAACAGAGAGAGCGAGAGAGAGAGAGAGAGAGAGAGAGAAGTAGGGAGAGAGAAAGACAGAGAGAGAGATAGAGAGAGAGAGAGGGAGGGAGAGAGAGAGGGGGCTAGCTCCTGGGAGAGATGGACTCTGGGCTAGTGTATGTGCACACACACATGCACACGCACACATACACATCCCTGTCGTGATGGGGTTGTGTTTTGGTGTAACCCAGGCTGCCTGTCCTCTCTACAGACGGTCATCTGCTAGTTTCACCAGAATGTTTCGAAGAGCTTCACTCCTGTGGTAATATTTGCCACTTCTACATGGGCTTTTAGTTTAAACCCTCCAGCCTTCAGATTAAACCATCCAGCCTTTAGATTAAACCCTCCAGCCTTCAGATTAAACCATCCAGCCTTCAGATTAAACCCTCCAGCCTTCAGATTAAACCCTCCAGCCTTCAGATTAAACCATCCAGCCTTCAGATTAAACCATCCAGCCTTCAGATTAAACCTTCAGATTAAACCCTCCAGCCTTCAGATTTAACCATCCAGCCTTCAGATTAAACCATCCAGCCTTTAGATTAAACCATCCAGCCTTCAGATTAAACCTTCAGATTAAACCCTCCAGCCTTCAGATTAAACATTCAGATTAAACCCTCCAGCCTTCAGATTAAACCATCAGATTAAACCTTCAGATTAAACCATCCAGCCTTCAGATTAAACCATCCAGCCTTCAGATTAAACCTTCAGATTAAACCCTCCAGCCTTCAGATTAAACCATCAGATTAAACTATCCAGCTTTCAGATTAAACCATCCAGCCTTTAGATTAAACCATCCAGCCTTTAGATTAAACCATCCAGCCTTCAGATTAAACCATCCAGCCTTCAGATTAAACCTTCAGATTAAACCATCCAGCCTTCAGATTAAACCATCCAGCCTTTAGATTAAACCATCCAGCCTTCAGATTAAACCTTCAGATTAAACCATCCAGCCTTCAGATTAAACCATCCAGCCTTCAGATTAAACCTTCAGATTAAACCCTCCAGCCTTCAGATTAAACCATCCAGCCTTTAGATTAAACCATCCAGCCTTCAGATTAAACCTTCAGATTAAAACATCCAGCCTTCAGATTAAACCATCCAGCCTTCAGATTAAACCTTCAGATTAAACCATCCAGCCTTCAGATTAAACCATCCAGCCTTCAGATTAAACCATCCAGCCTTCAGATTAAACCATCAGATTAAACCATCCAGCCTTCAGATTAAACCATCCAGCCTTTAGATTTAACCATCCAGACTTCAGATTAAACCATCCAGCCTTCAGATTAAACCTTCAGATTAAACCATCCAGCCTTTAGATTAAACCATCCAGCCTTCAGATTAAACCATCCAGACTTCAGATTAAACCATCCAGCCTTCAGATTAAACCATCCAGCCTTCAGATTAAACCATCCAGCCTTTAGATTAAACCACATATTTAAAACAGTGGAATTGAAACAGGGTCCAGTCTACACACGTGACTCCAAAAGGACTGTCTGATTGGCTGGCCAGGAGAACTGAGAACTGACATGATCTCCATATTTAGAACTCTGTGTTGGCAGGCCAACCCAGGGAAACAGAGAAAGACAGGCAGTCAATTGACCCCCAGGACAATCACACTAGGAACTAAAGCCTGGTCTGTAGCTGGCTGGCTGGTCGGCCACTGTGGAGGTAACTAGATTAACACACTAGGAACTAAAGCCTGGTCTGTAGCTGGCTGGCTGGTCGGCCACTGTGGAGGTAACTAGATTAACACACTAGGAACTAAAGCCTGGTCTGTAGCTGGCTGGCTAGTCGGCCACTGTGGAGGTAACTAGATCAACACACTAGGAACTAAAGCTGGGTCTGTAGCTGGCTGGTTGGTGGGCCACTGTGGAGGTAACTAGATCAACACACTAGGAACTAAAGCCTGGTCTATAGCTGGCTGGCTGGTGGGCCACTGTGGAGGAGTGGCGGTAACTAGATCAACACACTAGGAACTAAAGCCTGGTCTGTAGCTGGCTGGCTGGTGGGCCACTGTGGAGGTAACTAGATCAACACACTAGGAACTAAAGATGGGTCTGTAGCTGGCTGGTTGGTGGGCCACTGTGGAGGAGTGGAGGTAACTAGATCAACACACTAGGAACTAAAGCCTGGTCTGTAGCTGGCTGGCTGGTGGGCCACTGTGGAGGTAACTAGATCAACACACTAGGAACTAAAGATGGGTCTGTAGCTGGCTGGTTGGTGGGCCACTGTGGAGGAGTGGAGGTAACTAGATCAACACACTAGGAACTAAAGCTGGGTCTGTAGCTGGCTGGCTGGTGGGCCACTGTGGAGGTAACTAGATCAACACACTAGGAACTAAAGCTGGGTCTGTAGCTGGCTGGTTGGTGGGCCACTGTGGAGGAGTGGAGGTAACTAGATCAACACACTAGGAACTAAAGCTGAGTCTGTAGCTGGCTGGTTGGTGGGCCACTGTGGAGGAGTGGAGGTAACTAGATCAACACACTAGGAACTAAAGCCTGGTCTGTAGCTGGCTGGCTGGTGGGCCACTGTGGAGGTAACTAGATCAACACACTAGGAACTAAAGATGGATCTGTAGCTGGCTGGCTGGTCGGCCACTGTGGAGGTAACTAGATTAACACACTAGGAACTAAAGCCTGGTCTGTAGCTGGCTGGCTGGTCGGCCACTGTGGAGGTAACTAGATTAACACACTAGGAACTAAAGCCTGGTCTGTAGCTGGCTGGCTGGTCGGCCACTGTGGAGGTAACTAGATCAACACACTAGGAACTAAAGCCTGGTCTATAGCTTGCTGGCTGGTGGGCCACTGTGGAGGAGTGGAGGTAACTAGATCAACACACTAGGAACTAAAGATGGGTCTGTAGCTGGCTGGTTGGTGGGCCACTGTGGAGGAGTGGAGGTAACTAGATCAACACACTAGGAACTAAAGCTGGGTCTGTAGCTGGCTGGCTGGTGGGCCACTGTGGAGGTAACTAGATCAACACACTAGGAACTAAAGCTGGGTCTGTAGCTGGCTGGTTGGTGGGCCACTGTGGAGGAGTGGAGGTAACTAGATCAACACACTAGGAACTAAAGCTGAGTCTGTAGCTGGCTGGTTGGTGGGCCACTGTGGAGGAGTGGAGGTAACTAGATCAACACACTAGGAACTAAAGCCTGGTCTGTAGCTGGCTGGCTGGTGGGCCACTGTGGAGGTAACTAGATTAACACACTAGGAACTAAAGCTGGGTCTGTAGCTGGCTGGCTGGTCGGCCACTGTGGAGGTAACTAGATTAACACACTAGGAACTAAAGCTGGGTCTGTAGCTGGCTGGCTGGTCGGCCACTGTGGAGGAGTGGAGGTAACTAGATCAACACACTAAGAACTAAAGCTGGGTCTGTAGCTGGCTGGCTGGTGGGCCACTGTGGAGGTAACTAGATCAACACACTAGGAACTAAAGATGGGTCTGTAGCTGGCTGGTTGGTGGGCCACTGTGGAGGAGTGGAGGTTATTAGATCAACACACAGCAGTGCGCTGGGGAACACAGGAGAGAAGAGAGGCAGTTTCAGTCTCACATCTCTGTTTAAGAGGGGGGGAGGGGGTGTTAATTCAGGTGTCTTGGCTGGAAGCCAGGCCGGCTGCAAAATGGCCTTTTATTCTGCACATGGTCATTGACTGTACAATCACAGGGGAGAATATGAGCTGTGTGTATGGTGTGTGTGTGTGTGTCTGTTTCCGTGTGTGTGTGTATGGTGTGTGTGTCTCTTTCCGTGTGTGTGTGTGTGTGTGTGTGTGTCTAAACCAGCATAAGGAATGTATTGATGTGTTTTTCCAGAGACTTCCTGGTTGAAATGAAGAAATGTTTTAGTTTCCTGTTCTAGTTCAGAAAGTTTTCAATAGAGTCTGTTGAGGTGGTGATGATGCTACACACACACACACACACACACACACACACACACACACACACAAACTACACGATCCTGGTGTTAGTCAGTCCTCCCTATAGACCTGGTGTTAGTCAGTCCTTCCTATAGACCTGGTGTTAGTCGTCCTCCCTATAGACCTGGTGTTAGTCAGTCCTCCAAATAGACCTGGTGTTAGTCAGTCCTCCTGTTTCCTCCCTATAGACCTGGTGTTAGTCAGTCCTCCCTATAGACCTGGTGTTAGTCAGTCCTTCCTATAGACCTGGTGTTAGTCAGTCCTCCCTATTGACCTGGTGTTAGTCAGTCCTCCTGTTTCCTCCCTATAGACCTGGTGTTAGTCAGTCCTCCCTATAGACCTGGTGTTAGTCAGTCCTCCAAATAGACCTGGTGTTAGTCAGTCCTCCCTATAGACCTGGTGTTAGTCAGTCCTCCAAATAGACCTGGTGTTAGTCAGTCCTCCCTATTGACCTGGTGTTAGTCAGTCCTCCTGTTTCCTTCCTATAGACCTGGTGTTAGTCGTCCTCCCTATAGACCTGGTGTTAGTCAGTCCTTCCTATAGACCTGGTGTTAGTCAGTCCTCCCTATAGACCTGATGTTAGTCAGTCCTTCCTATAGACCTGGTGTTAGTCAGTCCTCCCTATAGACCTGGTGTTAGTCAGTCCTCCCTATAGACCTGGTGTTAGTCAGTCCTTCCGTTTCCTCCCTATAGACCTGGTGTTAGTCAGTCCTCCCTATAGACCTGGTGTTAGTCAGTCCTTCCTATAGACCTGGTGTTAGTCAGTCCTCCCTATAGACCTGGTGTTAGTCAGTCCTCCCTATAGACCTGGTGTTAGTCAGTCCTCCCTATAGACCTGGTGTTAGTCAGTCCTCCCTATAGACCTGGTGTTAGTCAGTCCTTCTGTTTCCTTCCTATAGACCTGGTGTTAGTCAGTCCTTCTGTTTCCTCCCTATAGACCTGGTGTTAGTCAGTCCTCCCTATAGACCTGGTGTTAGTCAGTCCTCCCTATAGACCTGGTGTTAGTCAGTCCTCCCTATAGAC
>NW_024609299.1:22500-37500 GCF_018296145.1 Oncorhynchus tshawytscha
ATGGTGAATGTGACTGAACCCTCCACAGTGAATGTGACTGAACCCTCCATGGTGACTGTGACAGAAGCCCTCCATGGTGACTGTGACTGAACCATCCATGGTGACTGTGACTGAAGCCCTCCATGGTGACTGTGACTGAACCCTCCACAGTGACTGTGACAGAAGCCCTCCATGGTGACTGTGACTGTGACTGAAGCCCTCCATGGTGACTGTAACTGTAGCCTACATGGTGACTGTGACTGAAGCCCTCCATGGTGACTGTGACTGAACCATCCATGGTGACTGTGACTGTGACTGAAGCCCTCCACGGTAACTGTGACTGAACCCTCCATGGTGACTGTGACTGAAGCCCTCCATGGTGACTGTGACTGAAGCCCTCCATGATAACTGTGACTGAAGCCCTCCATGGTGACTGTGACTGAAGCCCATCCATGGTGACTGAAGCCCTCCACGGTGACTGTGACTGAAGCCCTCCACGGTGACTGTGACTGAAGCCCTCCACGGTGACTGTGACTGAAGCCCTCCACGGTGACTGTGACTGAAGCCCTCCACGGTGACTGTGACTGAAGCCCTCCACGGTGACTGTGACTGAACCCTCCATGGTGACTGTGACTGAAGTCATCCATGGTGACTGTGACTGAAGCCCTCCATGGTGACTGTGACTGAAGTCATCCATGGTGACTGTGACTGAAGCCCTCCATGGTGACTGAAGCCCTCCACGGTGACTGTGACTGAACCCCCATGGTGACTGACTGAAGCCCTCCATGACTGTGACTGAAGCCCTCCATGGTGACTGTGACTGAAGTCATCCATGGTGACTGTGACTGAAGCCCTCCATGGTGACTGAAGCCCTCCACGGTGACTGTGACTGAACCCCCCATGGTGACTGAAGCCCTCCATGGTAACTGTGGGAACTGGGATTACACCCCGTCTGTGTTTTCCCCCCCGCCTCAGATTAGTGACCTCAACTACCTCACGCCACACACAGGAGAAGCACATATTTCCTTATTCATGATTGATCTGCGCTCGCCATAGATGGCCTCATGGGCAGTTACCACCGTGAGTCACCCAGTGTTTGTTTCTCAGGATTCTGGGGCTTTGAACTGTGTCCAACAAGAGAAAAAGTTGACACAATGCGGAGAGATTAGTTTTGTATGGGTCAGATTTAGGAGCGAAGGGACATGTTCTTTTCCATTACACCAGTGTTGTCCTTCTGAGGAGTTTCAACCAGCCTTGTCGTGTAAACACTGAGACAGCACAGAGTTCATGGTCTGTTGAAGACTAAGTTACCCTGGTACAGAAACCCCCCTCCCTGCTCCTCACTGCCCCTCCCTGCTCATCCCTGCTCCTCACTGCTCCTCACTGCTCCTCACAGCTCCTCCCTGCTCCTCCCTGCTCCTCACTCCCCCTCCCTGCTCCTCACTCCTCCTCACTGCTCCTCCCTGCTCCTCATTGCTCCTCACAGCTCCTCCCTGCCCCTCCCTGCTCCTCCCTGCTCCTCCCCCTCCCTGCCCTCACCTCCCTCCCCTCCCTGCTCCTCCTCCCCCTCCTGCTCCTCACCTCCTCCTCACTGCTCCTCCCTGCTCCTCCCTGCTCCTCACTGCTCCTCACTCCCCCTCCCTGCTCCTCACTCCCCCTCCCTGCTCCTCACTGCTCCTCCCTGCTCATCCCTGCTCCTCACTCCCCCCTCTGTTCCTCACTGCTCCTCCCTGCTCCTCACTGTTCCTCCCTGCTCCTCCCTGTTCCTCCCTGCTCCTCACTGTTCCTCACTGTTCCTCCCTGCTCCTCCCTGCTCCTCCCTGCTCCTCACTGTTCCTCCCTGCTCCTCCTCCCTCCTCCTCACTGTTCCTCACTGCTCCTCACTGCCCCTCCCTGCTCATCCCTGCTCCTCCCTGCTCCTCACTCCCCCTACCTGCTCCTCACTGTTCCTCCCTGCTCCTCCCTGTTCCTCCCTGCTCCTCACTGTTCCTCACTGTTCCTCCCTGCTCCTCACTGCTCCTCCCTGCTCCTCACTGTTCCTCCCTGCTCCTCCCTGCTCCTCCTTGCTCCTCACTGTTCCTCCCTGCTCCTCACAGCTCCTCACTGCTCCTCCCTGTTCCTCCCTGTTCCTCACTGCTCCTCCCTGCTCCCCTCCCTGCTCCTCACAGCTCCTCACTGTTCCTCCCTGTTCCTCACTGCTCCTCCCTGCCCCTCCCTGCTCCTCACAGCTCCTCACTGTTCCTCCCTGTTCCTCACTGCTCCTCCCTGCCCCTCCCTGCTCCTCCCTGCCCCTCCCTGCTCCTCCCTGTTCCTCCCTGTTCCTCCCTGCTCCTCCCTGCTCCTCAAGCTGTTGTTGTGTTGTATGTATTCATTTGATGCACAGTTCTAATGGTGCACCATCTCTCTTCTTATCTCTCCTCCTCTTCCTCTCTCTCCTCTTCTTCTCTCCTCTTCTTCTTCTCTCTCCTCCTCTTCTTCTTCTCTCCTCCTCCAGTTGGATCTCCAGTCATGCTGTGTGTTCCTCCCCAACGACAGCCTCCCCTCTCCCAGCACCATTATCTGTGGAGACATCCCCGGTACTGTCCGTAGCTGGTACCACAACCAGGCCACCATGCCTGGGACTCTGGTAGTCTGCCTGCCCCATATCACTGTGCTCTCTGCTGGACACAAATACATGGAGCCCCTGCAGGACCTCCCCTTCATGGTGTCCAGGCCCATACTGGAGGAAGGTAGGTTATTACACGTTATTACACCTGTTATAACACCTGTTATAGCAGGACCTCCCATTCATGGTGTCCAGGACCAGACTGGAGGGAGGGAGGTTGTTATTACAAGTTATTACACCTGTTATAACACCTGTTATAGCAGGACCTCTCATTCATGGTGTCCAGGACCAGACTGGAGGGAGGGAGGTTGTTATAACACCTGTTATAGCAGGACCTCTCCTTCATGGTGTCCAGGACCAGACTGGAGGAAGGGAGGTGGTTATAACACCTGTTATAGCAGGACCTCTCCTTCATGGGGTCCAGGACCAGCCTGGAGGGAGGTTGTTATTACAAGTTATTACACCTGTTATAACACCTGTTATAGCAGGACCTCTCCTTCATGGTGTCCAGGACCAGACTGGAGGGAGGGAGGTGGTTATAACACCTGTTATAGCAGGACCTCTCCTTCATGGTGTCCAGGACCATACTGGAGGGAGGGAGGTTGTTATAACACCTGTTATAGCAGGACCTCTCCTTCATGGTGTCCAGGACCAGACTGGAGGGAGGTTGTTATAACACCTGTTATAGCAGGACGTCTCCTTCATGGTGTCCAGGACCAGACTGGAGGGTGGTTGTTATAACACCTGTTATAGCAGGACCTCTCCTTCATGGTGTCCAGGACCAGACTGGAGGAAGGGAGGTGGTTATAACACCTGTTATAGCAGGACCTCTCCGTCATGGTGTCCAGGACCAGACTGGAGGGAGGGAGGTGGTTATAACACCTGTTATAGCAGGACCTCTCCGTCATGGTGTCCAGGACCAGACTGGAGGGAGGGAGGTGGGTTATAACACCTGTTATAGCAGGACCTCTCCGTCATGGTGTCCAGGACCAGACTGGAGGGAGGGAGGTGGTTATAACACCTGTTATAGCAGGACCTCTCCGTCATGGTGTCCAGGACCAGACTGGAGGGAGGGAGGTGGTTATAACACCTGTTATAGTCAGGGCTTGTCCACATGCCAAAAGACACAGAACATTCAAATCAGAACCAAATGAGCCCTAACTGTCCCAAATCAGAACCAAATGAGCCCTAGCTGTCCCAAATCAGAACCAAATGAGCCCTAGCTGTCCCAAATCAGAACCAAATGAGCCCTAGCTGTCCCAAATCAGAACCAAATGAGCCCTAGCTGTCCCAAATCAGAACCAAATGAGCCCTAGCTTTCCAAATCAGAACCAAATGAGCCCTAGCTGTCCCAAATCAGAACCAAATGAGCCCTAGCTGTCCCAAATCAGAACCAAATGAGCCCTAGCTGTCCCAAATCAGAACCAAATGAGCCCTAGCTGTCCCAAATCAGAACCAAATGAGCCCTAGCATGTCCCAAATCAGAACCAAATGAGCCCTAGCTGTCCCAAATCAGAACCAAATGAGCCCTAGCTGTCCCAAATCAGAACCAAATGAGCCCTAGCTGTCCCAAATCAGAACCAAATGAGCCCTAGCTGTCCCAAATCATTACCAAATGAGCCCTAGCATGTCCCAATCAGAACCAAATGAGCCCTAGCATGTCCCAATCAGAACCCAATGAGCCCTAGCATGTCCCAATCAGAACCCAATGAGCCCTAGCATGTCCCCCTAAACGTCTGGAACATGGACATAAGGAGGACATGTGGAACACTGTGGGATGCTTGTGGATGCATTCCTCATTTACCTTGAGAAATGACAGATCACCGGTCTAAGTGGCGAGACTGTGTGTGTGTGTGCGCGTGTGTGTGTGTGTGTGTGTGTGTGTTAGATCGATATATAGTACCGCTGTCTCTACATGTGGTGAAGGTGAGGTTGACATAACCATGTGTGTGTGTGTGGTGTGTGTGTGTGTGTGTGTGTGTGCGTGTGTGTGTGTGTCTCTACATGTGGTGAAGGTGAGGTTGACATAACCATGTCTATTCCTCCTCTAGAACATTCCGCCATGCTCTCTGACAGAAAAGGGGGGGGGACCCTGTTTTTTTTTTTCAACTCCCTCGCTGGCTAAATGACATCAGAGTTGGGCACACACAGATTAACAAAAAACCCTCAGAACAAACACTTACATCAGTGGTCTGTCAGTGTAACAGTTAAATGGAACGACCCGAGGGTCTAGTAAATCATTCCCTGGCTTTGAAAGGCTCTTCATCTCTCATGGTTAATGCCCCGGATCAGAGCTAGCTGGGCTGCCTGGTAGAGGTGTAGCGTGGCCGTAGCCTGGGGAAACGGGCTCTCTCCTTGTGTGTGTCTCTCTCAGGGAAACGGGCTCTCTCCTTGTGTGTCTCTCTCTCAGGGAAACGGGCTCTCTCCTTGTGTGTGTCTCTCTCAGGGAAACGGGCTCTCTCCTTGTGTGTCTCTCTCAGGGAAACAGGCTCTCTCCTTGTGTCTCTCTGTGGTGCAGGGAAACGGGCTCTCTCCTTGTGTGTGTCTCTCTCAGGGAAACGGGCTCTCTCCTTGTGTGTCTCTCTCAGGGAAACGGGCTCTCTCCTTGTGTCTCTCTCTCAGGGAAACGGGCTCTCTCCTTGTGTGTCTCTCTCAGGGAAACGGGCTCTCTCCTTGTGTGTCTCTGTCTCAGGAAACGGGCTCTCTCCTTGTGTGTCTCTGTCTCAGGGAAACGGGCTCTCTCCTTGTGTGTGTCTCTCTCAGGGAAACGGGCTCTCTCCTTGTGTGCTCTCTCCTTGTGGTCTCTCTCTCAGGGAAACGGGCTCTCTCCTTGTGTGTCTCTGTCTCAGGGAAACGGGCTCTCTCCTTGTGTGTCTCTCTCAGGGAAACGGGCTCTCTCCTTGTGTGTGTCTCTCTCAGGGAAACGGGCTCTCTCCTTGTGTGTCTCTCTCTCAGGAAACGGGCTCTCTCCTTGTGTGTCTCTCTCTCAGGGAAACGGGCTCTCTCCTTGTGTGTCTCTCGCTCAGGGAAACGGGCTCTCTCCTTGTGTGTCTCTCTCTCAGGGAAACGGGCTCTCTCCTTGTGTCTCTCTCTCCTCTCTCAGGGAAACGGGCTCTCTCCTTGTCTGTCTCAGGGAAACGGGCTCTCTCCTTGTGTGTCTCTCTCTCAGGGAAACGGGCCGTGTGTGTG
This sequence comes from Oncorhynchus tshawytscha, assembly GCF_018296145.1. Taxonomy (NCBI): domain Eukaryota; kingdom Metazoa; phylum Chordata; class Actinopteri; order Salmoniformes; family Salmonidae; genus Oncorhynchus; species Oncorhynchus tshawytscha. The sequence goes on from NW_024609299.1 coordinate 28,274, forward strand.
TGTTTGTGTGCGTGTGTGTGTGTGTGTGTGTTTAGGTGTTGGACTCTCCACGCCTCCTCCTCCCCTACCAGCCAACAGTGATATGTTAGACTCTGAGGACCGTGAAACCAGGGTGGTCACCCTTAAATCAAGAGATGCCTGTCTGTCTCTCTCTATGCCAACTGGGACCAGGTCCACCTTACTGCCTGGCCTGGCTGCCTGTCTCTGTCTCTGCCAACTGGGACCAGGTCCACCTTACTGCCTGGCCTGGCTGCCTGTCTCTGTCTCTGCCAACTAGGACCAGGTCCACCTTACTGCCTGGCCTGGCTGCCTGTCTCTGTTTCTGCCAACTAGGACCAGGTCCACCTTACTGCCTGGCCTGGCTGCCTGTCTCTGTTTCTGCCAACTAGGACCAGGCCCACCTTACTGCCTGGCCTGGCTGACCCAAAACCCTATGGCTCCAGTAGTGATGATTCTATGCAAAATGTCCTTCCTGAAGCCTCATCCTAAGTGTCAGCACCGGCTTCCTGTTGTCCTTCCTGAAGCCTCATCCTAAGTGTCAGCACCGGCTTCCTGTTGTCCTTCCTGAAGCCTCATCCTAAGTGTCAGCTCCGGCTTCCTGTTGTCCTTCCTGAAGCCTTCATCCTAAGTGTCTCTCTCCCTTCCCCCTGTCTCTCTCCCTTCCCCTTCCCCTGTCTCTCCCTCCCTTTCCCTTCTTCCCCCTGTCTCCTTCCCCCTGTCTCTCCTGTCCTTCCCTTCCCCCTGTCTCTCTCCCTTCCCCCTGTCTCTCTCTCCCCCTTCCCCCCTGTCTCTCTCCCTTCCCCCTGTCTCTCTCCCCTTCCCCTGTCTCTCTCCACCTTCCCCCTGTCTCTCCACCTTCCCCCTGTCTCTCTCCACCTTCCTACCTGTCTCTCTCCCTTCCCCTGTCTCTCTACCTTCCCCCTGTCTCTCCACCTTCCCCCTGTCTCTCCCCTTCCCCCTGTCTCTCCACCTCCCCCTGTCTCTCTCCCTTCCCCCTCTCTCCCTCCCCCCCTCTCTCTCCACCTTCCCCCTGTCTCTCTCCCTTCCCCCTGTCTCTCTCTCCCTTCCCCTGTCTCTCTCCCTTCCCCCTGTCTCTCTCCCTTCCCCCTGTCTCTCTCCCTTCCCCTGTCTCTCTCCCTTCCCCCTGTCTCTCTCCCTTCCCCCTGTCTCTCTCCCTTCCCCTGTCTCTCTCCCTTCCCCTGTCTCTCTCCCTTCCCCCTGTCTCTCTCCCTTCCCCCTGTCTCTCTCTCTCTCCTCCCCCTGTCTCTCTCCCTTCCCCCTGTCTCTCTCCCTTCCCCCTGTCTCTCTCCCTCCACCCCCCTGTCTCTCCACCTTCCCCCTGTCTCTCTCCCTCCCCCCCCTGTCTGTCTCCACCTTCCCCTGTCTCTCTCCCCTTCCCCCTGTCTCTCTCCCTTCCCCCTGTCTCTCTCCCTCCCCCTGTCTCTCCACCTTCCCCCTGTCTCTCTCCCGTCCCCTCCCCCCCCTGTCTCCCCCTGTCTCTCTCCCTTCCCCCCCCCTGCCCCCTGTGTCTCTACCTCCCCCCTGTCTCTCTTCCCCCTGTCTCTCCCCCTGTCTCTCTTCCTCCCCCTGTCTCTCTCCCTTCCCCCTGTCTCTCTCCCTTCCCCCTGTCTCTCTCCCTGCCCCCCTGTCTCTCCACCTTCCCCCTGTCTCTCTCCCGTCCCCCTGTCTCCCCCTGTCTCTCTCCCTTCCCCCTGCCCCCCTGTCTGTCTCTACCTCCCCCTGTCTCCCCCCGTCCCCCCTGTCTCTCTCCCTCCCCCTGCCCTGCCCAGGTGATGCCTTCCCGTGGACCATAACCCTGAGCCAGTTCAGTGTGTACACCCTGTTGGGTCAGCAGCGGTCTCTGAGTCTCCTGGAGCCGATGGGCTGTACCTCCACCCTGGCCGTCACCTCCCACAAGCTGCAGGCCGTGGGCCCCGAAGGACGCCACGCCTTTATCGTCTGTCTGCACGTTGACCTGGAACCTCTGAACGTCAAGGTCTCTAACCCCCAGGTTAGTAAATACATACACACACTCTAACCCCCAGGTTAGTAAATACAGTGCCTTGCGAAAGTATTCGGCCCCCTTGAACTTTGCGACCTTTTGCCACATTTCAGGCTTCAAACATAAAGATATAAAACTGTATTTTTTTGTGAAGAATCAACAACAAGTGGGACACAATCATGAAGTGGAACGACATTTATTGGATATTTCAAACTTTTTTAACAAATCAAAAACTGAAAAATTGGGCGTGCAAAATTATTCAGCCCCTTTACTTTGAGTGCAGCAAACTCTCTCCAGAAGTTCAGTGAGGATCTCTGAATGATCCAATGTTGACCTAAATGACTAATGATGATAAATACAATCCACCTGTGTGTAATCAAGTCTCCGTATAAATGCACCTGCACTGTGATAGTCTCAGAGGTCCGTTAAAAGCGCAGAGAGCATCATGAAGAACAAGGAACACACCAGGCAGGTCCGAGATACTGTTGTGAAGAAGTTTAAAGCCGGATTTGGATTCAAAAAGATTTCCCAAGCTTTAAACATCCCAAGGAGCACTGTGCAAGCGATAATATTGAAATGGAAGGAGTATCAGACCCCTGCAAATCTACCAAGACCTGGCCGACCCTCTAAACTTTCAACTCATACAAGGAGAAGACTGATCAGAGATGCAGCCAAGAGGCCCATGATCACTCTGGATGAACTGCAGAGATCTACAGCTGAGGTGGGAGACTCTGTCCATAGGACAACAATCAGTCGTATATTGCACAAATCTGGCCTTTATGGAAGAGTGGCAAGAAGAAAGCCATTTCTTAAAGATATCCATAAAAAGTGTTGTTTAAAGTTTGCCACAAGCCACCTGGGAGACACACCAAACATGTGGAAGAAGGTGCTCTGGTCAGATTAAACCAAAATTGAACTTTTTGGCAACAATGCAAAACGTTATGTTTGGCGTAAAAGCAACACAGCTCATCACCCTGAACACACCATCCCCACTGTCAAACATGGTGGTGGCAGCATCATGGTTTGGGCCTGCTTTTCTTCAGCAGGGACAGGGCAGATGGTTAAAATTGATGGGAAGATGGATGGAGCCAAATACAGGACCATTCTGGAAGAAAACCTGATGGAGTCTGCAAAAGACCTGAGACTGGGACGGAGATTTGTCTTCCAACAAGACAATGATCCAAAACATAAAGCAAAATCTACAATGGAATGGTTCAAAATAAACATATCCAGGTGTTAGAATGGCCAAGTCAAAGTCCAGACCTGAATCCAATCGAGAATCTGAGGAAAGAACTGAAAACTGCTGTTCACAAATGCTCTCCATCCAACCTCACTGAGCTCCAGCTGTTTTGCAAGGAGGAATGGGAAGAAATGTCAGTCTCTCGATGTGCAAAACTGATAGAGACATACCCCAAGCGACTTACAGCTGTAATCGCAGCAAAGGTGGCGCTACAAAGTATTAACTTAAGGGGGCTGAATAATTTTGCACGCCCAATTTTTCAGTTTTTGATTTGTTAAAAAAGTTTGAAATATCCAAAAAATGTCGTTCCACTTCATGATTGTGTCCCACTTGTTGTTGATTCTTCACAAAAAAATACAGTTTTATATCTTTATGTTTGAAGCCTGAAATGTGGCAAAAGGTCGCAAAGTTCAAGGGGGCCGAATACTTTCGCAAGGCACTGTACATACACACACTCTAACCCCCAGGACCCCCAGGTTAGTAAATACATACACACACTCTGACCCCCAGGACCCCCAGGTTAGTAAATACATACACACACTCTGACCCCCAGCTTAGAGAACAGTGTATGTCAGTAGAGAAGCTCAGACAGATTAGTACTGGGCCATATAGAAGATTAGAGAACAGTGTATTTTTACTGTAGTAATAATACCCCCTCTTTGGTTTAAGATATGTCTCCATCTCTATCTCCTCTTCCCACCCAGCTGGTCTCTCTGTCTCTCTCTCTCTCTCTGTCTGTCTGTCTGTTTGTCTCTCTGTCTGTCTCTCCCTCTCTCTCTCTCTCTCTCTGTCTCTCTGTCTCTCTCTCTCTCTCTCTCTCTCTCTGTCTCTCTCTCTCTCTCTCTCTCTCTCTCTCTCTGTCTGTCTCTCTCTCTCTCTCTCTCTCCCTCTCCCTGTCTCTCTCTCTAAACTCTTCCTGACGTGTCTTAGCTGTTGAATGTGTCTTCACATTCTGCCATAATTTCCTGGAATCAGGTGAGTGTCTCCTGTAGTGAGGTGACCTCCACTCAGGCCTCAGACAGGATCGAACCGCTCCACTGATTGAATATACTCCACTTCATAGTGTATTGCCTACCGTGCGTATCTGATGTGATATCCAACTCTCATCTCCCCTGACAGTCTGAAATGATCTGCTCATTTTCAACAGGAGTTTGTTTAAACTAATAACAATTAGGCCTCACCACAGCTCTTAGTGAAGTGTTGCCATGAATCAGAGCCGAAGAGACCTCACACTGCTGAGAGAGAGAGAGAGAGAGAGACAGAGACAGAGAGAGAGAGAGAGACAGAGAGAGAGAGAGACAGAGAGACAGAGAGAGAGAGACAGAGAGAGACAGAGAGAGAGACAGAGAGAGAGACAGAGAGAGAGAGAGAGAGAGACAGAGAGAGAGAGAGACAGAGAGAGACAGAGAGAGAGAGAGAGAGAGAGAGACAGAGAGAGAGAGAGAGAGAGAGAGAGAGAGAGAGAGAGAGAGAGAGAGAGAGACAGAGAGAGACAGAGAGAGAGAGAGACAGAGAGAGAGAGAGAGAGAGAGAGAGAGAGAGACAGAGAGAGAGAGAGACAGAGAGAGACAGATGCTGTACAGAAGCTGGGCCTGAGAGAGAGAGACCAAGTGCCCAGCCGACACAGAGAGGGATGGAGGGAGGGGAGAGAGAGAGAGACGGGGGAGGGAGGGAGAGAGAGACCAAGTGCCCAGCCGACACAGAGAGGGAGGGGGAGAGAGACGGGGAGGGAGGGAGAGAGAGAGAGAGGGTGGGAGAGGAAGAGAGCCAGAATGCCACTCGTAGAGAGAGAGAGAGGGTTCACTGGGGAAATAGAGAGAGTGAGTCTATAAATAACAGTCAAGAGAGTGATTGAAGTTAAGAGGGAGAGTGAGGGTGGGATGGGAGGGGGCAGGGGGAGTGAGGGTGGGATGGGAGGGGGTGGGATGGGAGGGGGGCAGGGGGGAGGGTGGGATGGGGGGGGCAGGGGGAGTGAGGGTGGGATGGGAGGGGGCAGGGGGTGGGAGGGGGGATGGGAGGGGGCAGGGGGAGAGAGGGTGGGATGGGAGGGCAGGGGACAGAGGGTGGGATGGGAGGGGCAGGGCTCTGAGGGTGGGATGGGAGGGGGCAGGGGGAGAGAGGGTGGGATGGGAGGGGGGCAGGGGGAGTGAGGGTGGGATGGGAGGGGGCACCCTCCTGAGGGTGGGATGGGAGGGGGGGGCAGGGGATCAGGGTGGGATGGGAGGGGGAGGGGAGAGAGGGTGGGGGTTTGAGGGTGGGATGGAGGGGGGCAGGGGAAAGAGGGTGGGATGGGAGGGGGCAGGGGGATGAGGGTGGGATGGGAGGGGGCTTGGGGGAGACAGGGTGGGATGGGAGGGGTGCTGCCTGTTGAGGGTGGGATGGGAGGGGGCAGGGGCAGTGAGGGTGGGATGGGAGAACAGAGGGGGAGTGAGGGTGGGATGGGATGGGGGCAGGGGGAGAGAGGGTGGGATGGGAGGGGGGCAAGTGCTGGGTGGGATGAGAGGGGGGGGAGGGGGGGGAGGGTGGGATGAGAGGGGGCAGGGGAGTGAGGGTGGGATGAGAGGGGGGGGCAGGGGGAGGAGGGGGGTGGGATGGGGGGAGGGGAGAGGGTGGGATGAGAGGGGGCAGGGGAGGAGGGTGGGATGGGAGGGGGAGTGAGGGTGGGGAGAGGGGGCAGGGGGGTGAGGGTGGGATGGGAGGGGGGGCAGGGGGAGTGAGGGTGGGATGGGAGGGGGGGCAGGGGGAGTGTAGAGAACAAGTGTTCAGCAGTTCCCGTCACAGAGCGTAGAGGAGGAGAGAGACCACCGGCTCTGTCGTGTGTTCCTGGCAGCAGCCTCACGTGTCATCAACCCCCAGAACACCCAAGGTGAACCCTCCAACCCTCCTCATGTCTCACTACCCATCAGCCTCTCTGAGGAGCTCCAGGGTTTGATCTCTGGGACTGTAGTAGAAAGAAAAGTCCCCCCCACCCCATCTCCCCCCCTCCTCTTGTTTGAGACACATGTTGTGGTGGTGCTGCCTGTTGAGTTATAGCTGCAGTGAACAGAACAGAGAGCAGCCATGTGAAGGGATCTGGATTAAAGTGCTGTCTGAGGGGAGGGGAGGGGAGGGGAGGGAGGGGAGGAGGGGAGGGGAGGGGAGGGGGAGGAGGGAGGAGGAGAGGAGAGAGGAGAGGAGAGGAGAGGAGAGGAGGAGGGAGAGGAGAGGAGAGGAGGGAGGGGAGGAGAAGAGGAGGGGAGGGGAGAGAGGAGAGGGGAGGGGAGAGGGGAGGAGGGGATGGGAGGGGAGGAGAGGAGAGGAGGAGAGGGGGAGGAGAGGGGAGAGGAGGGGAGGAGAGGAGGGGAGAGGAGGGGAGGGGAGAGGAGAGGAGAGGAGGGGAGAGGAGGGGGAGAGGAGGAGAGGAGGGGAGGGGAGAGGAGAGGGAGAGGGGAGAGGAGGGGAGAAGAGAGGAGGGGAGGAGGAGGGAGGGGGAGGGGAGGGGAGGGGAGAGGAGAGGAGGGGGAGAGGAGGAGAGGAGAGGGGGGGAGAGGAGGGGAGGGGAGGGAGGGGAGAGGAGGGGATGGGAGAGGAGGAGAGGTATAATCAGAGGGCAAGAATGGTAGGCTTGCTTCCCTCTTATTCCCTTTATAGTGTTCTACTATTCCCTTTATAGTGTTCTACTATTCCCTTTATAGTGTTCTACTATTCCCTTTATAGTGTTCTACTATTCTCTTTATAGTGTTCTACTATTCCCTTTATAATGTTCTACTATTCCCTTTATAGTGTTCTACTATTCTCTTTATAGTGTTCTACTATTCCCTTTATAATATTCTACTATTCCCTTTATATAGTGTTCTACTATTCTCTTTATAGTGTTCTACTATTCTCTTTATAGTGTTCTACTATTCCCTTTATAATATTCTACTATTCCCTTTATATAGTGTTCTACTATTCTCTTTATAGTGTTCTACTATTCCCTTTATAGTGTTCTACTATAGCAGTGTTATCAGTAGTAGTAGCAGTAGTTGCAGTAGTAGTAGTGTCAGTAGTATCAGTAGTAGTAGTAGTAGTAATAGCAGTGTTATAAGTAGTAGTATCAGTAGTTACAGTAGTAGTAGTAGTGTCAGTAGTATCAGTAGTAGTAGTAATATCAGTAGTAGTAGTAGTATCAGTAGTAGCAGTATCAGTAGTAGTAGTAACATCAGTAGTAGTAGTAGTAGCAGTAGTAGTATCAACAGTAGTAGTATTGTCAGTAGTAGTAGCAGTAGTAGTACTAGTAGTAGCAGTGTTATCAGTAGTAGTAGTAGCAGTATCAGTAGTAGTAGTGTCAGTAGTAGTGTCAGTAGCAGTATCAGTAGTAGTAGCGTCAGTAGTAGCAGTATCAGTAGTAGTAGTGTCAGTAGTAGCGTCAGTAGCAGTATCAGTAGTAGTAGCATCAGTAGTAGTAGTAGTCGTGTCACTATCAGTAGTAGTAGTATCAGTAGTAGTAGTGTCAGTAGTAGTAGTGTCAGTAGTAGTAGTGTCAGTAGTAGTGTCAGTAGCAGTAGTGTCAGTTGTAGTAGCGTCAGTAGTAGTAGCATCAGTAGTAGTAGTATCAGTAGTAGTTGTATCAGTAGGAGTAGTATCAGTAGTAGTAGTAGCATCAGTAGTAGTAGTATCAGGAGTAGTGTCAGTAGTAGTAGTATCAGTAGTAGTAGTTGTGTCAGTATCAGTAGTATCAGTAGTAGTAGTGTCAGTAGTAGTAGTATCATCAGTAGTAGTGTCAGTAGTAGTAGTGTCAGTAGTAGTAGTGTCAGTAGTAGTAGTGTCAGTAGTAGTATCAGCAGTATCAGTAGTAGTATCATTAGTAGTAGTATCAGTAGTAGTAGAATCATTAGTAGTAGTAGTATCAGTAGTAGTAGTAGTAGTAGTATCAGTAGTAGTAGTAGTAGTAGAATCATTAGTAGTGGTATCAGTAGTAGTATCAGTAGTAGTAGTATCATTAGTAGTAGTATCAGTAGATGTACTTAACTCCATGGTAAATGGTTTAGTCGGCTCTGACTGACATATAGCCAGTCAGTAGTAGTAGTGTCAGTATCAGTAGTAGTAGTGTCAGTAGTAGTAGTAGTGTCAGTAGTAGTAGTGTCAGTAGTAGTAGTGTCAGTAGTAGTATCAGCAGTATCAGTAGTAGTATCATTAGTAGTAGTATCAGCAGTATCAGTAGTAGTATCAGTAGTAGTAGAATCATTAGTAGTAGTAGTAGTAGTAGAATCATTAGTAGTGGTATCATTAGTAGTAGTATCAGTAGTAGTATCAGTAGTAGTAGTATCATTAGTAGTAGTATCAGTAGTAGTACTTAACTCCATGGTAAATGGTTTAGTCGGCTCTGACTGACATATAGCCTCCTAGCATTCCTGAAATACCCTCCACACACACACACACACACACACACACACACACACACACACACACACACACACACACACACACAGGAACACACACACACACACAGGAACACACATACACAAACACACACACACAAAACACACACACAGGACACACACACACACACACACACACACACACACACTCAAACACACACACACACACACACACACACACACAAATACACACACACACACACACACACACACACACACACAAATACACACACACAGGAACACACACACACACAGGAACACACAAACACACACACAGGAACAACACACACACACAGGAACACACACAGACACACAGGAACACACACACACACAAACACACACACACACACACACACAGGACACACACACACACACAGGAACACACTCACAAGAACAAACACACACACAAGAACAAACACACACACACAGGGACACACAGGAACACACACACACACGTATTTGCTCAGTGCAGTAGACCTTGGTCCTCCAGAGTCCAGGCACTGTGCCGCCTGTCTCCTAGCCTGCCAGCAGTGCTCCAGGTCGGGTATGGCAGGCAGCTGTTGGCCTCCTCTGGATCCACGTTAGC
>NW_024609299.1:42500-47500 GCF_018296145.1 Oncorhynchus tshawytscha
CATACAGAGGGACAGGCAGACATACAGAGGGACAGGCAGACATACAGAGGGACAGGCAGACAGACAGAGGGACAGGCAGACAGACAGAGGGACAGGCAGACAGACAGATGGACAGGCAGACATACAGAGGGACATGCAGACATACAGAGGGACAGGCAGACAGACAGAGGGACAGGCAGACATACAGAGGGACAGGCAGACAGACAGAGGGACAGGCAGACAGACAGAGGGACAGGCAGACATACAGAGGGACAGGCAGACAGACAGAGGGACAGGCAGACAGACAGAGGGACAGGCAGACAGACAGAGGGACAGGCAGACAGACAGAGGGACAGGCAGACAGACAGAGGGACAGGCAGACAGACAGAGGGACAGGCAGACAGACAGAGGGACAGGCAGACAGACAGAGGGACAGGCAGACAGACAGAAGGGCATGCAGGCGGTAAGGCAGGCAGACAGAAGGGCATGCAGGCGGTAAGGCAGGCAGAGGAGGGACAGGCAGGCGGTAAGGCAGGCGGTAAGGCAGGCAGGTGGTAAGGCCCCTGACAGACCACTTGTCAGTGTTTACTCGAGTACAAACAGTGGGAGAAGTGTTTAGTCCTCCGGGACGCCGGCTGATTGAGCAAGAATGCAGGAGCTGTTTTGATAAGTCAGCAACCTCCAAACACCCTCCGACCCTCCCCTCCACTCTCTCTCTCTCTGTCTCTCTCTCTCTCTCTCTCTCCCTCTCTCTCTCCCTCTCTCTCTCCCTCCTCTCTCTCTCTCTCTCTCTCTCTCTCCCCCCTCCTCTCTCCCTCTCTCTCTCCCTCCTCCCTCTATCTCTCTCTCCCTCCTCTCTCTCTCTCCCTCTGCCCCCCCCTCCTCTCTCCCTCTCCCTCCCTCTCTCTCTCCCTCCCCCCCCTCTCTCTCTCTCTCTCTCTCCTCTCTCTCTCTCTCTCCCTCTCTCTCTCCCCTCTCTCTCCCTCTCTCTCTCTCTCCTCTCCTCTCCCTCCTCTCTCCCTCTCTCTCCCTCCCCCTCCTCTCTCCCTCTCTCTCTCCCTCCTCCCTCTATCTCTCTCTCTCCTCTCTCTCTCTCCCTCTGCCCCCCCTCCTCTCTCCCTCTCTCTCTCTCCCTCTCTCTCTCCCTCTCTCTCTCCCTCCCTCTCTCCCTCCTCCCCCTCCTCTCTCCCTCTCTCTCTCTCTCTTTCTCCCTCTCTCTCTCCCTCCTCTCTCTCCTCTCTCCCTCTCTCTCTCCCTCCCTCTATCTCTCTCTCCCTCCTCTCTCTCTCTCCCTCTGCCCCCACTCCTCTCTCCCTCTCTCTCTCCCTCTCTCTCTCCCTCTCTCTCTCCCTCCTCTCTCTCCCTCTCTCTCTCCCTCCTCTCTCTCCCTCTCTCTCTCTCTCTTTCTCCCTCCCTCTCTCTCCCTCTCTCTCTCTCTCCCTCTCTCTCCCTCTCTCTCCCTCTCTCTCTCTCCCTCTGCCCCCACTCCTCTCTCCCTCTCTCTCTCTCTCTCTCTCTCTCTCTCTGTGTGTGTTTGGGTCTCTCTGATGAGTGAAGACAAACAGTGCTGAGAGAATAAATGTGTCTTCCGTGTGGGTAAGCGGCGCAGCGCGGCAGTGGGCCCAGGAATTAGAATGTATACTTTAGGGCCTGGCGTGCGGAGGTGTGGGAACGAGGATGTCTTTGGCCCACAGGAGGAGGAGAGGAGGCTGAGACAGGCATGCCTGGAGGAACGTGGTCCAACCCCCCCCACCCCCCCACCACTCTGCTAGCCCAGCTCAAGGCCTCACGTTGGGGGGCCAGGAGGGGCTGGGGGTGGGGCTGGGGAGGTTAGGGGGGCCGGGAGGGGCTGGGGGTTGGGGGTTGGGGGGCCGGGAGGGGCTGGGGAGGACCAGGAGGGGCTTGGGGGAGGGAGGGGCTGGGGGCCAGGGGTGGTGGGGGCCGGGAGGGGCCGGTAGGGGCTGGGGGCCGGGGATTGGGGGGCCGGGAGGGGAATGTGTGTGTGATAGTGAATCTTTATTTAAGATCAGAATAACACATTCCAGGTTCAGTGTATATATACACATATATTTATAAACTGGGTGGTTCAAGCCCTGAATGCTGATTGGCTGACAGCCGTGGTATATATGAGCTCCCGAGTGGTGCATCGGTCTGAGGCACTGTGTCTCGTTGCTAGAGGCATCACTACAGACACACTGGTTCGAATCCAGGCTGTATCACAACCGGCCGTGATTGGGAGTCCCACCGAGGTTAGACACAAACTCAGTATAATTTGAAATGACTGAAAGCAAATGGAAACAGAGTAAAGGTGATGATGAACCACCCTATTAACCACCCACCTTCATACAGGGTCCAGCTGCTAATAACCACCCACCTTCATACTGGGTCTAGCTGCTAATAACCACCCACCTTCATACAGGGTCCAGCTGCTATTAACCACCCACCTTCATACTGGGTCTAGCTGCTAATAACCACCCACCTTCTTCCAGCTGCTAATAACCACCCACCTTCATACAGGGTCCAGCTGCTAATAACCACCCACCTTCATACAGGGTCCAGCTGCTAATAACCACCCACCTTTCAGGGTCCAGCTGCTAATAACCACCCACCTTCATACAGGGTCCAGCTGCTAATAACCACCCACCTTCATACAGGGTCCAGCTGCTAAGGGTCCAACCACCCACCTTCATACAGGGTCCAGCTGCTAATAACCACCCACCTTCATACAGGGTCCAGCTGCTAATAACCACCCACCTTCATACAGGGTCCAGCTGCTAATAACCACCCACGTGGAAACGAGACGGTCGGGGACGTTGATAATTCCAAAAACCATGGGATAGAGGACCGTTTTTACGATAATTTTTAACAGCGAGGAAATATATATTTTTTGTAAATCACTGCGGCCCTCCGTACCTCGCTGACGACCGAATGCGCACCCCCCACCCCTCCCCACCCCCGTGGTTTAAGATCTAGATTGTAGAAAATGGTAGTTACAGGTGTTTAAAAAAATCTAAAATCTCTGAGTCAGAAGGGGGATACCCCCCCCCCCGCCCATTCCTTATCAGCTCCAGCTCGTTAAAATGTCCAGGGGAGAACTCTGCAGGGCCCAACCCCAAATGGACATCTCAGCCCTGCGAACTTGTGGAGATCTGAGAGGATTTGACAGCATTTTGATAAGCAATATGGTAGTATCCTCACCTCGCTCTCTGATAGGCCCAGATATGACGTTTCACCAGATTCCTTATGTACCAATCGAATCCTCTCATATCTCAGGGTTCCGTTAAGGGATTGGACCTATCGTCTGTCACGTTACCCACCTCTCCCTCTCCTGGACCAGGAGGCCCTGTTGGGTTGCTTAGCAACAGGTAATGGCCTCCAGTGACACGGATCGAGGTGATTGGAAGATCATTTTAACGTATTACCTCGAGTGTGAATCACTTTGTTAGGTATGAGAGGGGATTTGGGTCTAAAGTAGTGCACTATGTAGGGAATAGGGTTCCATTGGGCCCTGATCTAAAGTAGTGTACTATATAGGGAATAGGGTTCCATTGGGCCCTGATCTAAAGTAGTGTACTATATAGGGAATAGGGTTCCATTGGGTTCTGGTCTAAAGTAGTGTACTACATAGGGAATAGGGCTCTGGTCTAAAGTAGTGTACTACATAGGGAATAGGACTCTGGTCTAAAGTAGTGTACTACATAGGGAATAGGGTTCCATTGGGTTCTGGTCTAAAGTAGTGTACTACATAGGGAATAGGGCCCACTGGGTTCTGGTCTAAAGTAGTGTACTACATAGGGAATAGGGCCCATTGGGTTCTGGTCTAAAGTAGTGTACTACATAGGGAATAGGGCCCACTGGGTTCTGGTCTAAAGTAGTGTACTACATAGGGAATAGGGCCCATTGGGTTCTGGTCTAAAGTAGTGTACTACATAGGGAATAGGACTCTGGTCTAAAGTAGTGTACTACATAGGGAATAGGGCCCACTGGGTTCTGGTCTAAAGTAGTGTACTACATAGGGAATAGGGCCCATTGGGTTCTGGTCTAAAGTAGTGTACTACTATAGGGAATAGGGCCCATTGGGTTCTGGTCTAAAGTAGTGTACTACATAGGGAATAGGGCCCATTGGGTTCTGGTCTAAAGTAGTGTACTAGGGAATACTGGGTTCTGGAATAGGGCCCATTGGGTTCTGGTCTAAAGTAGTGTACTACATAGGGAATAGGGCCCACTGGGTTCTGGTCTAAATAGTGTACTACATAGGGAATAGGGCCCATTGGGTTCTGGTCTAAAGTAGTGTACTACATAGGGAATAGGGCCCACTGGGTTCTGGTCTAAAGTAGTGTACTACATAGGGAATAGGGCCCATTGGGTTCTGGTCTAAAGTAGTGTACTCTATAGGGAATAGGGCCCATTGGGTTCTGGTCTAAAGTAGTGTACTATTTAGGGAATGGGGTTCCATTGGGCCCTGATCTAAAGTAGTGTACTACATAGGGAATAGGGCCCATTGGGTTCTGGTCTAAAGTAGTGTACTACATAGGGAATAGGGCCCACTGGGTTCTGGTCTAAATAGTGTACTACATAGGGAATAGGGCCCATTGGGTTCTGGTCTAAAGTAGTGTACTACATAGGGAATAGGGCCCACTGGGTTCTGGTCTAAAGTAGTGTACTACATAGGGAATAGGGCCCATTGGGTTCTGGTCTAAAGTAGTGTACTACATAGGGAATAGGGCCCACTGGGTTCTGGTCTAAAGTAGTGTACTACATAGGGAATAGGACTCTGGTCTAAAGTAGTGTACTACATAGGGAATAGGGTTCCATTGGGTTCTGGTCTAAAGTAGTGTACTACATAGGGAATAGGGCCCACTGGGTTCTGGTCTAAAGTAGTGTACTACATAGGGAATAGGGCCCATTGGGTTCTGGTCTAAAGTAGTGTACTACATAGGGAATAGGGCCCACTGGGTTCTGGTCTAAAGTAGTGTACTACATAGGGAATAGGGCCCATTGGGTTCTGGTCTAAAGTAGTG
>NW_024609299.1:52500-72500 GCF_018296145.1 Oncorhynchus tshawytscha
CCCAATGTCCCTCCTCCTACTGTGAACCCCCCAATGTCCCTCCTCCCCCCAATGTCCCTCCTCCCCCAATGTCCTCCCCCAATGTCCCTCCTCCCCTAATGTCCCTTCTCCCCCAATGTCCCTCCTCCCCCAATGTCCCTTCTCCCCCAATGTCCCTCCTCCCCTAATGTCCCTTCCCCCCAATGTCCCTCCTCCCCCAATGTCCCTTCTCCCCCCCAATGTCCCTTCTCCCCCAATGTCCCTCCTCCCCCAATGTCCCTTTCAATGTCCCTCCCCCCAATGTCCCTTCTCCCCCAATGTCCCTTCTCCCCCAATGTCCCTTCTCCCCCAATTTCCCTCCTCCCCCAATGTTCCTTCTCCCCCCAATGTCCCCCTCCTCCCCATGCTCCACGAACCACACACTGATGTCACTAGGAAAAGCAGCGCTGCTCTGACGTGTTGTTATGGAGACGAGGGGACATGTTCTGATTTTATTCTCGTTAGTTGTTATTCTGTCTCAGAATATTGTTTTTTTGTGATCCTCGTCTGTTTCACACACAGACCTGACAAACACTTAACTCATATCAGTCTCCATTACTGACTGACTGAGAGAGGTTTCCCTGGTTACTGACACCGAGGAGGGAAAGAGACAGGACTCGTCAAGTAGTGTCCCTGACAGAATCATCTACTTGGTTTACGGCCTTGTCATTCATAGGCTCCTGCTCCTGACTGACCAATTGAATGCTGTTGTTTTGAAACACAAAAGCTCCTTCCTGTTTTTCACTGCAGGGTTGAATCCCTCTTGACTCTCCTACTGTGAACCCAGCATTGTGTTGTTCCTCCCAGGGTGACTCTGTCCCCGTGGGTGATGACTCTCCTACTGTGAACCCAGCATTGTGTTGTTCCTCCCAGGGTGACTCTGTCCCAGCGGGTGATGACTCTCCTACTGTGAACCCAGCATTGTGTTGTTCCTCCCAGGGTGACTCTGTCCCAGTGGGTGATGACTCTCCTACTGTGAACCCAGCATTGTGTTGTTCCTCCCAGGGTGACTCTGTCCCAGTGGGTGATGACTCTCCTACTGTGAACCCAGCATTGTGTTGTTCCTCCCAGGGTGACTCTGTCCCAGTGGGTGATGACTCTCCTACTGTGAACCCAGCATTGTGTTGTTCCTCCCAGGGTGACTCTGTCCCAGTGGGTGATGACTCTCCTACTGTGAACCCAGCATTGTGTTGTTCCTCCCAGGGTGACTCTGTCCCAGTGGGTGATGACTCTCCTACTGTGAACCCAGCATTGTGTTGTTCCTCCCAGGGTGACTCTGTCCCAGCGGGTGATGACTCTCCTACTGTGAACCCAGCATTGTGTTGTTCCTCCCAGGGTGACTCTGTCCCAGCGGGTGATGACTCTCCTACTGTGAACCCAGCATTGTGTTGTTCCTCCCAGGGTGACTCTGTCCCAGTGGGTGATGACTCTCCTACTGTGAACCCAGCATTGTGTTGTTCCTCCCAGGGTGACTCTGTCCCAGTGGGTGATGACTCTCCTACTGTGAACCCAGCATTGTGTTGTACCTCCCAGGGTGACTCTGTTCCAGCGGGTGATGACTCTCCGTTCTCCGACGCGGTGACCCTGGAGCAGAAGACCAGCAGTATAGAGGGCGCCAGTGGGAAGGTCAGCCTATGGATGCAGTGGATGCTGACTAAGGTTACCGTCAAGCTGTTCGCTCCCGACCCCAACGCCAAAAACACAGGTACCTGCTTCCCTTAAAACACGTCAGTACATCAAATACTGAAACGAAAGTAAAAACTATTTAAGAGATTTATTTTGTTCACGACGATTCCCAACGATAATTTTATGAGGTACATTAAAAGTTAGATTTGTTAAATTGTAGTTTTGTCTCACTCAGACCTGCTCCCATACTGGTGTCATTCAGTCTTCCTGTAATCTGGGTGTCATTCAGTCATCCTATAATCTGGGTGTCATTCAGTATTCCTGTAATCTGGGTGTCATTCAGTCTTCCTGTAATCTGGGTGTCATTCAGTCTTCCTGTAATATGGGTGTCATTCAGTCTTCCTGTAATCTGGGTGTCATTCAGTCTTCCTGTGGGTGTCATTCAGTCATCCTGTAATCTGGGTGTCATTCAGTATTCCTGTAATCTGGGTGGAGTCTTCCTGTAATATGGGTGTCATTCAGGAGGGAGAAAGTGAAGGGGAGGGAGAAAGGGAGGGGAGAGCAATAGTGAAGGGATGATTCTCTAGGAGCCCCCTCCCCTCCTCTAGGACCCCCTCCCCTCCTCTAGGAGCCCCCTCCCCTCCTCTAGGAGCCCCCTCCCCTCCTCTAGGAGCCCTCTCCCCTCCTCTAGGAGCACTCTCCCCTCCTCCAGGAGCCTCTCCCCTCCTCTAGGAGCCCTCTCCCCTCCTCTAGGAGCCCCCTCCCCTCCTCCAGGAGCCCCCTCCCCTCCTCTAGGAGCCCCTCCCCTCCTCTAGGAGCCCCCTCCCCTCCTCTAGGAGCCCCCCTCCTCTAGGACCCCCTCCCCTCTTCTAGGACCCCCCTCCTCTAGGACCCCCTCCCCTCCTCTAGGAGCCTCCTCCCCTCCTCTAGGAGCCCCTCCCCTCCTCTAGGACCCCCTCCCCTCCTCTAGGAGCCCCCTCCCCTCCTCTAGGAGCCCCATCTCCTCCTCTAGGAGCCCCCTCCCCTCCTCCAGGAGCCCCCTCCCCTCCTCCAGGAGCCCCCTCCCCTCCTCTAGGAGCCACCTCCCCTCCTCCAGGAGCCCCCTCCCCCTCCTCTAGGAGCCCCTCTCCTCCTCTAGGAGCCCCCTCCCCTCCTCCAGGAGCCCCCTCCCCTCCTCCAGGAGCCCCCCCCCCTGCTCTAGGAGCCACCTCCCCTCCTCCAGGAGCCCCCTCCCCTCCTCTAGGAGCCCCTCCCCTCCTCTAGGAGCCCCATCTCCTCTTCTAGGATCCCCCTCCCCTCCTCTAGGAGCCACCTCCCCTCCTCTAGGAGCCCCCTCCTCTAGGAACCCCCTCCCCTCCTCTAGGAGCCCCTCCCCTCCTCTAGGACCCCCTCCCCTCCTCTAGGACCCCCTCCCCTCCTCTAGGAGCCCCCTGGTGATGAAGAGGTAGATGAAGAATGAACCATCTGTCATCCAGATAGCTGGGCTCAGAGAGCTCTATGGTGAAACCCTGGGAGGACCTCACAGAGATGGTTCAGATAGCTGGGCTCAGAGCCCCCCCACCACACACACACACACACACACACACACACACACACACACACACACACACACACATACACACTCACACACAGATACACACACTCACACACAGACAACACACACACACACACACAGACACACACACACACAGACACACACACAGAGACACACACACACACACACACACACACACACACACACACACACACACACACACACACACACACACACAGACAACACACACACAGACAACACACACACACACACACACACAGACAACACACACAGACACACACACACACACACACAGACAGACACACACACACACACATATACACACACAAACACACATATACACACACACACACTCACACGGACACACACACACCCTCTCATCAGGACAGGGTCCAGGAGTGCGGCAGGCGGATGGATACCTCCTAAACAGGAAGCCTCCTGACTGAGCATTGGAACCTGGGCGCTTCACAACGAGGCGTTTTCACTGCAATGTTTGACAACACACCACTTACCGATAGTGGTTGTCTCTCTCTCTCTCTCTCTCTCTCTCTCTCTCTCAAATATATTCTTCTCGCTCTCAAATATATTCTCTCTCTCTCTCTCTCTCTCTCAAATATATTCTGCTTTCTCTCTCTGTCTCTCTCTCTCAAATATATTCTGCTCTCTCTCTCTCTTTTCTCTCTCACACATATATTCTCTCACTCTCTCTTTCTCTCTGTCTCTCGCTCTCAAATATATTCTTCTCTCTCTCTCTCTGTCTCTCTCTCTCTGTCTCTCTGTCTCTCTCTTTGTCTCTGTCTCCTCTGGCTTGGTAACAGGACAGCAGGAATCCATGTGGAGATCAGCCTTCGTCCACTAAGAGGTCTACAGTTGATTCATAAACGTGTGTTTGACCAGGGTCTGGATAGGGTTAGGGCCGCGCCCAGAGAAATCCACTAATCACAAACACACATAGCATGTCAGGCAACACACATGAAATGTATCCCACTAATGTTCTCTCCCCCACCCCCCCCTCTCTATCCCCTCCCTCTCTCCCCCCTCTCTCTTTCTCTCTCTCTCCTTCTCTCTCTATCCCCTCTCCCCCCTCTCTCTCTCTCCCCTCTCTCCCCTTTCTCTCCATGTCTCTCTCCCCCATTCCTCCTTCCCTCTCCCCATCTCTCTCCCCCTCTCTCTCCCCCTCCCTCTATCTCCTCCCTCTCCTCTCTCTCTCTCTCCCTCTCCCCCCTCTCTCCCCCCCCTCCCTCCCTCCCTCTCCCCCTTTCTCCCTCTCTCCCCCCTCTCTCCCCCCCTCTCCCCCTCCCCCTCTCTCTCCCCCTCCCTCTCTCTCTCCTCCCTCCCTCTCCTCTCTCTCTCTCTCCCTATCCCTCTCTCCCCCTCCCTATCTCTCCCCCTTTCTCCCTCTCTCTATCCCTCTTCCCCCTCTCCCCCTCCCTCTCTCTCCCCCTCTATCTCCCCCTATATATCTCCCCCTCCCTCTCTCTCCCTCCTTCTCCCTCTCACCCCTCCCTCTCCCTCCTTCTCTCTCTCTCCCCCTCTATCTCTCCCCCCCTCTCCCTCTCTCCCCTCCTCTCTCTCTCCAGAGATCTGTGTGATCAGTGAGGCTGAGGATCTCAGTGCGTCAGTAGATGTTCAGGATGTTTACACCAAGATCAAATGTAAAGTGGGCAGCTTCAACATGGACCAGTACCAGACCAGGTACATCCAGATGTCTCCTGGATCCTGACAGGACAGGCTGTCTCTGTGTTCCTGTTGTGTTCCTGTTACTCTGTGTTCCTGTCTCTGTGTTCCTGTCTCTGTGTTCCTGTCTCTGTGTTCCTCTCTGTGTTCCTGTCTCTGTGTTCCTGTCTCTGTGTTTACTCTGTGTTCCTGTTACTCTGTGTTCCTGTCTCTGTGTTCTCTGTGTTCCTGTTACTCTGTGTTCAGGGGGCTGGGGATGGAGCTATGTGTTCCTGTTACTCTGTGGGGGCTGGGGATGGATGGAGGGGCTGGGGATGGAGAGAGGGGCTGGGGATGGAGCTATGAGAGAGGGGATGGAGCTATGAGAGAGGGGCTGGGGATGGAGCTATGAGAGAGGGGGCTGGGGATGGAGCTATGAGAGAGGGGATGGAGCTATGAGAGAGGGGGCTGGGGATGGAGCTATGAGAGAGAGGGCTGGGGATGGAGCTATGAAAGAGGGGGCTGGGGATGGAGCTTGAGAGAGGGGGCTGGGGATGGAGCTATGAGTGAGGGGCTGGGGATGGAGCTATGAGAGAGGGGCTGGGGATGGAGCTATGAAGAGGGGGCTGGGGATGGAGCTATGAGAGAGGGGGCTGAGGAAGGAGCTATGAGAGAGGGGGCTGGGGATGGAGCTATGAGAGAGGGGGCTGGGGATGGAGCTATGAGTGAGAGGGCTGGGGATGGAGCTATGAGAGAGGGGCTGGGGATGGAGCTATGAGTGAGGGGATGGAGCTATGAGAGAGGGGGCTGGGGATGGAGCTATGAGAGAGGGGATGGGGGCTGGGGATGGAGCTATGAGAGAGGGGGCTGGGGATGGAGCTATGAGTGAGGGGGCTGGGGATGGAGCTATGAGTGAGGGGGCTGGGGATGGAGCTATGAGTGAGGGGGCTGGGGATGGAGCTATGAGAGAGGGGGCTGGGGATGGAGCTATGAGAGAGGGGGCTGGGGATGGAGCTATGAGAGAGGGGGCTGGGGATGGAGCTATGAGAGAGGGGATGGAGCTATGAGAGAGGGGGCTGGGGATGGAGCTATGAGTGAGGGGGCTGGGATGGAGCTATGAGTGAGGGGGCTGGGGATGGAGCTATGAGAGGGGGCTGGGGATGGAGCTATGAGAGGGGGCTGGGGATGGAGCTATGAGAGAGGGGATGGAGCTATGAAAGAGGGGGCTGGGGATGGAGCTATGAGTGAAGGGGCTGGGGATGGAGCTATGAGTGAGGGGGCTGGGGATGGAGCTATGAGAGAGGGGGCTGGGGATGGAGCTATGAGAGAGGGGGCTGGGGATGGAGCTATGAGAGAGGGGGCTGGGGATGGAGCTATGAGTGAGGGGGCTGGGGATGGAGCTATGAGTGAGGGGGCTGGGGATGGAGCTATGAGTGAGGGGGCTGGGGATGGAGCTATGAGAGAGGGGGCTGGGGATGGAGCTATGAGAGAGGGGGCTGGGGATGGAGCTATGAGAGAGGGAGCTGGGGATGGAGGCTGGGGATGGAGCTATGAGAGAGGGGGCTGGGGATGGAGCTATGAGTGAGGGGTGGGGCTGGGGAGGGGTGGAGCTAGAGGGAGGGGTGGGGCTGGGGATGGAGCTAGAGGGCTCTTCCATTGAAAGGCAGTCCAAAATAATGATGCAGATGTTAAAATGTTGGCAAGAAGCTGTGCCATAAATGTGCTGTTTAACCTCCTCCTAGCCATCTCTCTCCTCTCTCTCCTCTCTCTCCTCTCTCTCCTCCTCTCTCCTCTCTCCTCCTCTCTCCTCCCTTTCCTCCTCTCTCCTCCTCTCTCCTCCTCTCTCCTTCCTCCTCCTCTCTCCTTTCTCCTCCTAGAGCCATCTCCTCCTCTCTCCTCCTCTCCCTTTCCTCCTCCTCTCTCCTTTCTCCTCCTATAGCCATCTCCCTCCTCTCTCCGCCTCTCTCCTCCTCTCTCCTTTCTCCTCCTATAGCCATCTCCTCCCTCTCTCCTCCTCTCTCCTCCTCTCTCCTTTCTCCTCCTATAGCCATCTCCTCCTCTCTCCTCCTCTCTCCTCCTCTCTCCTCTTCTCTCCTCCTCCTCTCTCCTCTCTCTCCTCTTCTCTCCTCCTCTCTCCTTTCTCCTCCTCTCTCCTCCTCTCTCCTCCTCTCTCCTCCTTTCTCCTCCCTCCCTCCCTCACTCCTCCTATAGCCATCTCCTCCTCTCTCCTTTCTCCTCCCTCCCTCCCTCCCTCACTCTCTCCTCCTCTCTCCTTTCTCCTCCCTCCCTCCCTCACTCTCTCCTCCTCTCTCCTTTCTCCTCCCTCCCTCCCTCACTCTCTCCTCCTCTCTCCTTTCTCCTCCCTCCCTCCCTCACTCTCTCCTCCTCTCTCCTTTCTCCTCCCTCACTCTCTCCTCCTCTCTCCTTTCTCCTCCCTCCCTCCCTCCCCCTCCCTCCCTCCCTCCCTCACTCTCTCCTCCCCCCCCTCTCCCTCTCTCTCCTTCCCCCTCTCCCCCCTCCCTCCCTCCTTCAAGAGGAGAGGAGAGGAGAGGAGAGGAGGAGAGAGGAGGGGAGGGGAGGAGAGGAGAGGCTCCCTCCCTCTCCCTCCCTCCCTCCCCCTCTCCCTCCCTCCCTCCCAACAGTACTGTTCTCTCCAGTGACAGTTATTAATTGATCTATTCTTCGCCGTACTGAAACACATGGGAGAGGAGAGGGGGGGGAGAGGAGGGGGGGAGGGGGAGGGGAGAGGAGAGGAGAGGAGAGGAGAGGGGAGAGAGGGGAGAGGAGAGGGGAGGAGGAGAGGGGGGGGGGAGGAGGGAGAGAGAGGGGAGAGGAGAGGAGGAGAGGGAGAGGAGAGGGGAGGGGAGGAGAGGAGAGGGAGGAGAGGAGAGGGAGGAGAGGAGGAGGAGAGGAGAGGGAGAGGGGGAGAGGGAGAGGGAGGAGAGGAGAGGGAGGAGAGGAGAGGAGGGGAGGAGGAGAGGAGAGGGGAGAGGAGAGGAGAGGAGAGGAGAGGAGAGGAGGGGGGGGAGAGGGAGGAGGGAGAGGGAGGAGAGGAGAGGAGAGGAGACATGGGAGTGGAGGTTATGATGTCATGGGGTGAGATGGAGGTGGAAGTCAGTCTTCTTGGTGTGGTCTTCGGTTCATCTGTTTCAATCCTCAGGTGGTCCTTGAGACCTCCTAGAGCATCTCCTCCTCTCTCCTTTCTCCTCCCTCCCTCTCTCTTCTCCTGGTCTCCTTTCTCCTCCCTCCCTCCCTTCTGGTTTCCAATCCTCAGGTGGTCCTGTAGAATCTCATGTATCATCATGTACAGCTGTTATCCTGATCTGATCTCGTCCTCTTGGTTTCTGTCTGAACGGATCGATGTCTAATGATTTGTCGTTGTCAGTGTTTAAAGCCAGGGGTCAGGGTTTAAAGGTAGGGGTCAGGGTTTAAAGGTAGGGGTCAGGGTTTAAAGGTAGGGGTCAGGGTTTAAAGGTAGGGGTCAGGGTTTAAAGGTAGGGGCAGGGTTTAAAGGTAGGGGTCCGGGTTTAAAGGTAGGGGTCAGGGTTTAAAAGTAGGGTTTAGGTAGGGGTCAGTGTTTAAAGGTAGGGGTCAGGGTTTAAAGGTAGGGGTCAGGGTTTAAAGGTAGGGGTCAGGGTTTAAAGGTATGGGTCAGGGTTTAAAGGTATGGGTCAGGGTTTAAAGGTAGGGGGCAGGGTTTAAAGGTAGGGGTCAGGGTTTAAAGGTAGGGGTCAGGGTTTAAAGGTAGGGGTCCGGGTTTAAAGGTAGGGGTCAGGGGGTCGGGGTTTAAAGGTAGGGGTCAGTGTTTAAAGCCAGGGGTCAGGGTTTAAAGGTAGGGTTTAAAGGTAGGGGTCAGGGTTTAAAGGTAGGGGTCAGGGTTTAAAGGTAGGGGTCAGGGTTTAAAGGTAGGGGTCAGGGTTTAAAGGTAGGGGTCAGGGTTTAAAGGTATGGGTCAGGGTTTAAAGGTATGGGTCAGGGTTTAAAGGTAGGGGTCATGGTTTAAAGGTAGGGGTCAGGGTTTAAAGCCAGGGGTCAGGGTTTAAAGGTAGGGGTCAGGGTTTAAATGTAGGGGTCAGGGTTTAAAGGTATGGGTCAGGGTTTAAAGGTATGGGTCAGGGTTTTAAAGGTAGGGGTCAGGGTTTAAAGGTAGGGGTCAGGGTTTAAAGGTAGGGGTCAGGGTTTAAAGGGTAGGGTTTAAAGGTAGGGGTCAGTGTTTAAAGCCAGGGGTCAGTGTTTAAAGCCAGGGGTCAGTGTTTAAAGCCAGGGGTCAGTGTTTAAAGCCAGGGGTCAGTGTTTAAAGGTAGGGGTCAGGGTTTAAAGGTAGGGGTCAGGGTTTAAAGGTAGGGGTCAGGGTTTAAAGGTAGGGTTCAGGGTTTAAAGGTAGGGGTCCGGGTTTAAAGGTAGGGGTCAGGGTTTAAAGCCAGGGGTCAGGATTTAAAGCCAGGGGTCAGTGTTTAAAGCCAGGGGTCAGTGTTTAAAGCCAGGGGTCAGGGTTTAAAGCCAGGGCTCTGCTGGGTCGTTATATTAGGTACAGTGTGATACTATGTGTTCCAGGCCTGGTGAGGGCTGCTGGGTCATTATATTAGGTACAGTGTGATACTATGTGTTCCAGGCCTGGTGAGGGCTGCTGGGTCGTTATATTAGGTAGAGTGTGATGCTATGTGTTCCATGCCTGGTGAGGGCTGCTGGGTCGTTATATTAGGTACAGTGTGATACTATGTGTTCCAGGCCTGGTGAGGCCTGCTGGGTCGTTATATTAGGTACAGTGTGATGCTATGTGTTCCATGCCTGGTGAGGCCTGCTGGGTCGTTATATTAGGTACAGTGTGATACTATGTGTTCCAGGCCTGGTGAGGGCTGCTGGGTCCGTCGTGAAGGAGTCGTCCTACAGGCCAAGGACACGTCTGTGGTGAGGCCTTCGTCTAGAGCAGCCTGCCGCTCTGCTCCCGTTGACCGACCCGACCCGACCCGACCAGATATATCTGCCCTTCTCTTAACCTAGCTAGGCCAATGACACCTCTACTCTGACCACTGGAGAAACGATGGGGGGGGGGCAGACACACACACACACACACACACACACACACACACACACACACAGAGACACACAGTTTAAACAACATCATGTATACTGACACCTAATTTGACAGATGCAACAAGGTCCTTGAAGGCCCAGAATGAGGTTACCAGTTGTCTGTCTATGAAGAGATATGATGACAGTAAGAGGTTGTGGGTATGTGTGTGTCCCCTGCCCCATGATCCAGTTGCTCTGATCCGCTATAATAATCTAATGGAATCAGGTTGAAACTGTGATTATGTGGCTCTAATCTAATGGAATCAGTGTTTCTGTGACACGGGGCCTCCAGTCCTCCTGTCCCGGGGTGATGATGTCACAGTGGTTGGAGAGATGGTGTTGTGCTGTCGCCTGCTGCCCAGAGGGTCTCTGACTAAATATACACATCAACAACGGAGCTGTGTTCGGGAAGGGCGACACGTTCCTAATGTTTCAGACAGAAATGTACTGATTAAAGTTGTCCACGATGACGATCCCTTATTATACATGACAGATATATCATATCTGTTGAACACGTTTCTATCTCGGTGTTCTGTTACCTGCCCGCCGGCCCGGCAGGAAGTGTGTCAGCCGGCCCGGCAGGAAGTGTGTCAGCCGGCCCGGCAGGAAGTGTGTCAGCCGGCCCGGCAGGAAGTGTGTCAGCATAAGGCCATCTCTCAACGATCCTGATGCTTCAAGCTAAAGGACAGAAAACTAATTTGATTTGTTCGGTTCTTCTCTTATTCTGTTTTACATTTTTTTTTAAATCGAATCATCACATCTCTTTTTAATCCAGTCTTATTGATTTTTATTTCTTGACTTCTGTCCCCTCCCTCCCTCTATCTCTCCTCCTTTCTCTCTCTTGTCCCCCCCTCCTCATCTCTTTCCATCTCCCCCCCACCCCTCCAGTCCAGAGGAGGGGTCTGGTCTTGCAGTGGGCCGCTGTGGAGGGGTTGTCCTGTCTTGTACCGATAAGCTGAACAGACGTACGGTGTTGGTCCGACCCGTCAGCAAACAGGACTCCTTCAGCCACCTCTCTGGCTTCGTTCCGCCTGTAAGAACCGTTTCCTCTTCAGCTGTCTGAGTTCTCATCAACCTTGGTCACAGTGGGCTTTTTACCCAACTAGCCCGTTTAACTCTCATCATGCAGTGCCATCCCAGAAGCCAATCAGGTTATGATATGGGAACGTCACATCCCGTAAAGACTCAGACTGAACTCTGTCTAAATGTTCCTGTTCACCCGTACCTAGTCGCTACAATCAGGACTTTCAAGTGGACTAAATCGACCTCAGATGTGTCTTTTGGAGGGCGATGCGAATCATCACCTGTACAGGGAGTAATAACTCCAGTTACATCCTGGTCCTGAGGGTTAGAGGTCAAATCTCTCCTCCATAGATTGGTTGTAAATTCAACCTGTTGTTCATACGATAAGTACGAAGGCCTACACAATGGCCAATGAGGTATTCAACCTGTTGTTCATACGATAAGTACGAAGGCCTACACAATGGCCAATGAGGTATTCAACTTGTTGTTCATACGATAAGTACGAAGGCCTACACAATGGCCAATGAGGTATTCAACTTGTTGTTCATACGATAAGTACGAAGGCCTACACAATGGCCAATGAGGTATTCAACCTGTTGTTCATACGGTACGAAGGCCTACACAATGGCCAATGAGGTATTCAACCTGTTGTTCATACGATAAGTACGAAGGCCTACACAATGGCCAATGAGGTATTCAACTTGTTGTTCATACGATAAGTACGAAGGCCTACACAATGGCCAATGAGGTATTCAACCTGTTGTTCATACGATAAGTACGAAGGCCTACACAATGGCCAATGAGGTATTCAACCTGTTGTTCATACGATAAGTACGAAGGCCTACACAATGGCCAATGAGGTATTCAACCTGTTGTTCATACGATAAGTACGAAGGCCTACACAATGGCCAATGAGGTATTCAACCTGTTGTTCATACGATAAGTACGAAGGCCTACACAATGGCCAATGAGGTATTCAACCTGTTGTTCATTCAACCTGTTGTTAAGTACGAAGGCCTACACAATGGCCAATGAGGTATTCAACCTGTTGTTCATACGATAAGTACGAAGGCCTACACAATGGCCAATGAGGTATTCAACTTGTTGTTCATACGATAAGTACGAAGGCCTACACAATGGCCAATGAGGTATTCAACCTGTTGTTTGTTCACTTGTTGTTCATACGATAAGTACGAAGGCCTACACAATGGCCAATGAGGTATTCAACCTGTTGTTCATACGATTACGAAGGCCTACACAATGGCCAATGAGGTATTCAACCTGTTGTTCATACGATAAGTACGAAGGCCTACACAATGGCCAATGAGGTATTCAACCTGTTGTTCATACGATAAGGTATTCAACCTGTTGTTCGAAGGCCTACACAATGGCCAATGAGGTATTCAACCTGTTGTTCATACGATAAGTACGAAGGCCTACACAATGGCCAATGAGGTATTCAACCTGTTGTTCATACGATAAGTACGAAGGCCTACACAATGGCCAATGAGGTATTCAACCTGTTGTTCATACGATAAGTACGAAGGCCTACACAATGGCCAATGAGGTATTCAACCTGTTGTTCATACGATAAGTACGAAGGCCTACACAATGGCCAATGAGGTATTCAACCTGTTGTTCATACGATAAGTACGAAGGCCTACACAATGGCCAATGAGGTATTCAACTTGTTGTTCATACGATAAGTACGAAGGCCTACACAATGGCCAATGAGGTATTCAACTTGTTGTTCATACGATAAGTACGAAGGCCTACACAATGGCCAATGAGGTATTCAACCTGTTGTTCATACGATAAGTACGAAGGCCTACACAATGGCCAATGAGGTATTCAACCTGTTGTTCATACGATAAGTACGAAGGCCTACACAATGGCCAATGAGGTATTCAACCTGTTGTTCATACGATAAGTACGAAGGCCTACACAATGGCCAATGAGGTATTCAACCTGTTGTTCATACGATAGTACGAAGGCCTACACAATGGCCAATGAGGTATTCAACCTGTTGAAGCGAAGGCCTACACAATGGCCAATGAGGTATTCAACCTGTTGTTCATACGATAAGTACGAAGGCCTACACAATGGCCAATGAGGTATTCAACCTGTTGTTCATACGATAAGTACGAAGGCCTACACAATGGCCAATGAGGTATTCAACCTGTTGTTCATACGATAAGTACGAAGGCCTACACAATGGCCAATGAGGTATTCAACCTGTTCTCCATGCGTTCAGTGATGAACCATCTTTATCGTCCAAGGTTGATGAAAGCCCAAACTCTTGTGATTGATGTGGAAAAGAGCTCAACTTTTTCTTGGAATTTCTTCTTATCTCTTAACCAATCGCCTTCCTCGTAATTTAACGGCATTTTCTTTCACTTGTATTGTGAAATTTGAAATATTTTCGTCGGTAATGAATTAGTGCAAATCAACCGTTAAGATTGTTAACAGTAGATAGATGTTGCTTGTAAATCAGAGATGTTATTTAACTTTGAATTTACTTCCTTGTTGACAAGAGGTACGGCCCTCCAGAAGACGCCTGGTCTCCTCTACGGAGTTACACTAGTTTAATTTAGAGACCAGACAGATATATTGATGTATTTTTAGCTTCAGCGTGGCTAACTGCATCAGGCTGTTAGATACAATCACATACAGTACAGGCCTGGGATCAGTCACATACAGTACAGGTCTGGGATCATTCATATACAGTACAGGCCTGGGATCAGTCACATACAGTACAGGCCTGGGATCAGTCATATACAGTACAGGCCTGGGATCAGTCACATACAGTACAGGCCTGGGATCAGTCACATACAGTACAGGCCTGGGATCAGTCACATACAGTACAGGCCTGGGATCAGTCACATACAGTACAGGCCTGGGATCAGTCACATACAGTACAGGCCTGGGATCAGTCACATACAGTACAGGCCTGGGATCAGTCACATACAGTACAGGCCTGGGATCAGTCACATACAGTACAGGCCTGGGATCAGTCACATACAGTACAGGCCTGGGATCAGTCACATACAGTACAGGCCTGGGATCAGTCACATACAGTACAGGCCTGGGATCAGTCACATACAGTACAGGCCTGGGATCAGTCACATACAGTACAGGCCTGGGATCAGTCACATACAGTACAGGCCTGGGATCAGTCACATACAGTACAGGTCTGGGATCAGTCACATACAGTACAGGCCTGGGATCAGTCACATACAGTACAGGCCTGGGATCAGTCACATACAGTACAGGCCTGGGATCAGTCACATACAGTACAGGTCTGGGATCAGTCACATACAGTACAGGTCTGGGATCAGTCACATGCAGTACAGGTCTGGGATCAGTCACATACAGTACAGGCCTGGGATCAGTCACATACAGTTCAGGTCTGTTAGACAGTCACATACAGTACAGGCCTGGGATCAGTCCGTTTGACCAGAGCCCTATGGACCCAGTAGTGCACTACATTAGACCAGAGCACTATGGACCCAGTAGTGCACTACATTAGACCAGAGCCCTATGGGCCCAGTAGTGCACTACATTAGACCAGAGCCCTATGGACCCAGTAGTGCACTACATTAGACCAGAACCCTATGGACCCAGTAGTGCACTCCATTAGACCAGAGCCCTATGGACCCAGTAGGGGGCTTTATGAGTGTGGTATTGTTGTATCAGTAGACTGTTCATAGGAAGTGTTACCTTAAAGCTCTGGTCTTTGACTGGAGATTCTCCATTGTAGTCCAGGAGTTGGGTTAATGTGTCTCAGTTAGTGTTTATGTGGTGTTCCACTGTGAACCTGTTGTCTCCACCTCCCCACCAATCAGACAGCAGCCAAGGTCCTGGAGGTTTCCTCCCACCAGCAGCACGGATTCCTGTCCATCACATACACCCAGGTTACAATTATTATTACAATAGTTATTATTGTTGTTTATATTATTATGTATTAATTATTATTATTATTATTATTATTATTATAGATCAATTATTATTATTTATTATTATTATATATTCATTATAATTATTATTTATTATTATTATTATAGATTAATTATTATTATTATTATTTATTATTATATATACATTATAAGTATTAGTATATATTCATTATAATTATTATTTATTATTATTATTATAGATTAATTATTATTATTAATAATTATTATTATATATTCATTATAATTATTATTTAGTATTATTATTATTATTATTATAGATTCATTATTATTATTATTATAGAGTCATTATAATTTTATTTATTATTATTATTATTATAGATTTATTATTATTATTAATTATTATTATATATTCGTTATAATTATTATTATTTATTATTATTATTATTATTATATATTCATTATTATTATATATTCATTATTATTATTATTATTATTATTATTATTATATATTCATTATTATTATATATTCATTATTATTATTATATATTATATATTATTATTTATTATTATTATTATTAATTATTATTATTATATATTCATTATTATATATTCATTATAATTATTATTTAGTATTGTTATTATTATTATATATTCATTATTATTATTATTATTATATATTCATTATTATTATATATTCATTGTTATTATTATTATATATTCATTATTATTATTATTATATATTCATTATTATTATTATATATTCATTATTATTATATATTCATTATAATTATTATTTATTATTACTATTATAGATTAATTATTATTATTATTAATTATTATTATATATACATTATAAGTATTATTTATTATTATTATTATAGATTAATTATTATTATTAATTATTATTATTATATATTCATTATAATTATTATTTAGTATTATTATTATTATTATTGTTATAGATTCATTATTATTATTATTATTATAGAGTCATTATAATTATTATTTATTATTATTATTATTATAGATGTATTATTATTATTAATTATTATTATATATTCGTTATAATTATTATTAATTATTATTATTATTATTATATATTCATTATTATTATATATTCATTATTATTATTATATATTCATTATTATTATTATATATTCATTATTATTATAAATTCATTATTATTATTATATATTCATTATAATTATTATTATTTATTATTATTATAGATTAATTATTATTATTAATAATTATTATTATATATTCATTATTATATATTCATTATAATTATTATTTAGTATTGTTATTATTATTATATATTCATTATTATTATATATTCATTGTTATTATTATTATATATTCATTATTATTATTATATATTCATTATTATTATTATATATTCATTATTATTATATATTCAGTATTATTATTATTATATATTCAGTATTATTATTATATATTCATTTATTATTATTATTATTATTATATATTCATTATTATTATTATTATATATTATTATATATTATTATTATATATTCATTATTATTATTATTATATATTCATTAGTATTATTATTATTATTATATATTCATTAGTATTATTATTATTATATATTCATTATTATTATTATTATACATTCATTAGTATTATTATTATTATATATTCATTATTATTATTATTATTATTATATATTCATATTATATATTCAATTATTATTAGTATCAGAATTATCATTAGTATTATTATGTATTCATTGGTATTATTATTATATTATTAGTATTATTATCGTTATATATTCATTATTATGTATGCATTGGTATTATTATGTATTCATTGGTATTATTATGTATTCATTAGTATTATTATGTATTCATTAGTATTATTATGTATTCATTCATTGTGTTATGCATTATTAGTAGTATTATATATTCATTAGTATTAATATTATTATAATTATGTGTTCATTAGTATTATTATGTATTCATTAGTATTATTATGTATTCATTATTATTACTAGTAGTAGTAGTAATATAATGTATTTATATAAATATGACCTTCCCCCAGGCGGTCACCAGAAACGTCCGCCACAAGTTGACCACGCGGCTGGAACGACCGGATCCTCGCGGGACCCAGCGGCTGACGGAGGGCCCGGCTGACGGGTCTCCCCACTACCTGAGAGAGATCCTGCTGACCGCCCAACCTTTTGACCTTGTCCTCTCCTGTCCCTTACTGGCCACCGTAGCCGGGGTGTTCCACGCCTCGCTGCCACGACGATACCGGGACCTCGGCAAAACGGCGGGCCAGCCGATGAGAAGTCACGCCCTGACGTCGCGCAGCCTGCCGCTGATATATGTCAACACATCAGTGATCAGGGTGTTTTGTCCCTGGAACCCGGACGGACAGGACAGACACACAGGTAAGACTGGACAGATAGGACAGACACACAGGACAGACACACAGGTAAGACTGGACAGACAGGACAGGCAGGACAGACACACAGGTAAGACTGGACAGACAGGACAGACTGGACGGACAGGACAGACTGGACAGACACACAGGTAAGACAGGACAGACACACAGGTAGGACTGGACAGACAGGACAGACCAGACAGACCAGACAGACAGGACAGACACACAGGACAGACACACAGGTAGGACTGGACAGACACACAGGTAGGACTGGACAGACTGGACAGACCAGACAGACAGGACAGACACACAGGACAGACACACAGGTAGGACTGGACAGACACACAGGTAAGACACACAGGTAGGACTGGACAGACACACAGGTAGGACTGGACAGACACACAGGTAGGACTGGACAGACTCGACAGACTGGACAGACAGGACAGACTGGACAGACAGGACAGACAGAACAGACACACAGGTAAGACTGGACAGACTGGACAGACAGGACAGACAGACAGGACAGACACACAGGACAGACACACAGGTAGGACTGGACAGACACACAGGTAAGACTGGACAGACTGGACAGACCAGACACACAGGACAGACTGGACAGAACAGACACACAGGTAAGACTGGACAGACTGGACAGACAGGACAGACAGACAGGACAGACAGACAGGACAGACACACAGGACAGACACACAGGTAAGACTGGACAGACTGGACAGACCCTCCTGTAGGTTTGTGTCTCCCAGAACCCCAGCTGAGGAGAGAGAGAGGACACTCTGGTACTGAAGTATATATGGTCTGTCTGGGTCTGATACCCTCCGTGTGTTGTGTCTCCCAGAACCCCAGCTGAGGAGAGAGAGAGGACACTCTGGTACTGAAGTATATATGGTCTGTCTGGGTCTGATACCCTCCGTGTGTTGTGTCTCCCAGAACCCCAGCTGAGGAGAGAGAGAGGACACTCTGGTACTGAAGTATATATGGTCTGTCTGGGTCTGATACCCTCCGTGTGTTGTGTCTCCCAGAACCCCAGCTGAGAGAGAGAGAGGACACTCTGGTACTGAAGATAGGATCTGTCAGCGTGGCCCCTCAGGCAGATAACCCTCTGACCAGAATCGTACTGCGCAAGGACATCTACCAGTGAGTCTATTCTCCAGAACTCTCCTCTCTTCCTTTAGGTCTGTCCTCCTCCCTCTCTTTTCCACTGACCAGAAGAGCTGAGAGGACTCCCTTCCTCTCTCTTTCCTCTCCTTCCTCCTCCTCCCTCCCTTCCTCTCTCTCCTCCTCCCTCTCTCCTCCTCCCTCTCCTCTTTCTCCTGTCCTCCTCCCTCTCCTCTCCTCCCTCTCTCCTATCCTCCTCCCTCTCTCCTCTCCTTTTCCTCCTCCCTCTCTCCTCTCCTTTTCCTCCTCCCTCTCTCCTCCACTCCTCCTCTCCACTCCTCTTCTCCTCCCTCTCTCGTCTCCTCCTCCCTCTCCCCTCCACTCCTCCCCTCTCCTCCTCCCTCTCTCCTCTTCTCCTCTCCTGACATATCCTCTCTCCACCACACACAGCCAGCTGACCACAATCCGTTTTAAACTCTAAATGAGTCTGGTCTCATACGTCAAGTCACGCTCCGTAACGTGTCGGGGGGAGGAGGGGTGAGTCAGATGGGAGAGGGGTGAGTGTCGGGGGGGTGTCGGGGGGGGAGGGGTGAGTGTCGGGGGAGGAGGGGTGAGTGTCAGGGGGAGGAGGGGTGAGTGAGTGGGGGGGAGGAGGGGTGAGTGTCGGGGGGGAGGAGGGGTGAGTGTCGGGGAGGAGGGGTGAGTGTCGGGGGAGGAGGGGTGAGTGTCAGGGGGGAGGAGGGGTGAGTGTCGGGGGGGAGGAGGGGGAGTTGTCGGGGGAGGAGGGGTGAGAGCGCCACATTGTGGTCTGTCAGGTTCCCGTGGCAACGATGACGGAACGTTCTTCTGAGTGACACGTTGCAGGTCTCCTCGGTAACACTCCACTGTTAATTACAACAGGCCCCAGATCAGCCCAAGTGGTGATGAGTCTCACATGGCACCTTATGCACTACAAAGTGCACTACTTTTGACCAGAGCCCGTAGGATCCACAGTGGACAGGGAATAGTGTGCTATTTTGGGACATACCCCTCTACACTGCCATGTGAGGGAAAGCTGTGAATGAAGGGGAATATTCTGAAACAAACACATTTTGTTGACAAAAGAGATCTGTAGTGATCTGGCTTGTGTCATGACTGTGTGGAAACCACATCAATGGGCCATTGGCAGAGAGAGGGATGGATGGGGAGGGAGGGAGGGAGCATAGGGAGGAGAGAGAGAGGGAGGGATGGAGCAGAGGGAGGAGGGAGGAGAGAGAGAGGGGGGGGGGAGAGAGAGGGAGGGGGAGAGGAGAGAGGGAGGGGGAGAGAGAGGAGGGAGGGAGCAGAGGGAGGAGAGAGAGAGGGAGGGGGAGAGAGAGGGAGGGGGAGAGGAGGGAGGGAGGGAGCAGAGGGAAGAGGGAGGAGAGAGAGAGGGAGGGAGGGAGGGAGGAAAGAGAGGAAGGGGGAGAGGGAGGGAGCAGATGCGTGGAGGGGGAGAGAGAGGGAGGGAGCAGTGGAATGGAGGGAGGAGAGAGGCAAGAATAAAGGGAGGGAGCAGAGGGGAGCAGAGGGGAGAGGGGAGGGAGGAGAGAGAGGGAGGGAGCAGAGGGGAGAGGGGAGGGAGGAGAGAG
>NW_024609299.1:77500-80000 GCF_018296145.1 Oncorhynchus tshawytscha
TATATCTCTCTCTCTCTCTGTGTAGATGGAGGAAACAGGCCCTATATCTCTCTCTCTCTCTGTGTAGATGGAGGAAACAGGCCCCTATCTCTCTCTCTCTCTGTGTAGATGGAGGAAACAGGCCCTATCTCTCTCTCTCTGTGTAGATGGAGGAAACAGGCCCTATATCTCTCTCTCTCTCTGTGTAGATGGAGGAAACAGGCCCCCTATCTCTCTCTCTCTCTGTATAGATGGAGGAAACAGGCCCCTATCTCTCTCTCTCTGTATAGATGGAGGAAACAGGCCCTATATCTCTCTCTCTGTGTGGATGGAGGAAACAGGCCCCTATATATCTCTCTCTCTGTGGATGGAGGAAACAGGCCCCTATATCTCTCTCTGTGTGGATGGAGGAAACAGGCCCCTATATCTCTCTCTCTGTGTAGATGGAGGAAACAGGGAAGGGTCGAGGAAGGAGGGAGGAGGAAAGGTTAGATGGAGGAGGAGGGGGAGGGGGAGGGAGGGGGGAGGGGAGGGGGGGGAGGGTAGAGGGAGGAGGGGAGGGTAGAGGGGAGGAGGAGGGGAGGGGGTAGGGAGGAGGGGGAGGAGGAGGGAGGGAGGAGGGGGAGGGTAGAGGGAGGAGGGAATGGTAGAGGGAGGAGGGAAGGGGGGAGGGGAGGAGGGTAGAGGAGGAGGGGAGGGGGAGGGTAGAGGGAGGAGGGAATGGTAGAGGGGGGGAGGGAGGGAGGGGAGGGAGGAGAGGGAGAGGGGAGGGAAGGAGAGGGAGGAGGGAGGAGGAGGGTAGAGGGAGGAGGGGAGGGTAGAGGGAGGAGGGAGGGGTAGAGGGAGGGGGAGGGTAGAGGGAGGAGGGAAGGGTAGAGGGAGGAGGGGTAGAGGGAGGGGGGAGGGGAGAGGGAGAGGGGAGGGTAGAGGGAGGAGGGTAGAGGGAGGAGGGGGAGGGTAGAGGGATGAGGGGAGGGTAGAGGGATGAGGGGAGGGAGGAGGGAGGCCGAGGATGAGCCAGAGGGATAAACAAGGGGTTTGTCAGTCAGTAAATGAAACACCTGGCTCTGGTTCCCCAGCAGAGATACATCACATCACTGTGACACTCACCATTAATGCTCCACTAAATTGTTTTAACAATGGGACTGCTCTTAGTGGAGTAAATCAAACGTTCGTTTTTATTAAAAGTTCATTTCTGAATTTATGGTTTGAATCAGAGGAGTTTGTGTCTCAAGTCCAACAGACGATATTTGGAATAATCTTGAATATGTTTCTGGTGTTCAGAATGATTTTAGACGTTAATGTGAGGAGAAGTCAGAACAAAACCCCAGAGAACTGATACATCTTTGAACAAAACCCCCAGAGAACTGATACATCTTTGAACAAAACCCCCAGAGAACTGATACATCTTTGAACAAACCCCAGAGAACTGATACATCTTTGAACAAAACCCCAGAGAACTGATACATCTTTGAACAAAACCCCAGAGAAGTGATACATCTTTGAACAAACCCCCAGAGAACTGATACATCTTTGAACAAAAACAAAACCCCCAGAGAACTGATACATCTTTGAACAAACCCCAGAGAACTGATACATCTTTGAACAAACCCCAGAGAACTGATACATCTTTGAACAAACCCCCAGAGAACTGATACATCTTTGAACAAAACCCCAGAGAACTGATACATCTTTGAACAAACCCCAGAGAACTGATACATCTTTGAACAAACCCCAGAGAACTGATACATCTTTGAACAAAACCCCAGAGAACTGATAGATCTTTGAACAAACCCCCAGAGAACTGATACATCTTTGAACAAAACCCCAGAGAACTGATACATCTTTGAACAAAACCCCAGAGAACTGATACATCTTTGAACAAACCCCAGAGAACTGATACATCTTTGAACAAAACCCCAGAGAACTGAAACAGATTTTTTAATTTTTTTAATTTAACTAGTCAGTTCAGAACAAATTCTTATTTACAATGGACGGCCTACCCCAGCCAAACCCGGACGACGCTGGGCCGATTGTGCTCCGCAATATGGGACTCCCAATCACTGCCCCGGTTGTGATACAGCCTGGAATCGAACCGGGGTGTCTCTAGTAACGCCTCTAGCGCTGAGATGCAGTGTCGTAGATCGCTACGACCCTCGGGAGCTTTGAGGTGGAAGGTTTTTATTCCTCCAGTTTGTTGTTGTAAATGTTTCTGTGTGGAAAGTCTTGATGGATATTCAGGTTTTCTCTCCGTCTACCGGCTGATATATTATGTAACGTATCAGATACCATGTGAGCTGGTTTCTCAGAGAAAGACAGAGAACGGCACATCCACTGTCATTACTAATCATTAGAAGAGTTGCTTTTGGTGTTTGTTGAGTGGCGTTTGCAGGAAGGGGAGATATGAGCCATTAAGCCGTGTGTCAGAGGGGGTTAGAGACCGTGTGTCAGAGATCTCTGTGTCGGCCTGTCTGTCATTCACTGAATGGTTCTACTTTAGTCAACTTCCTGTGGGCTGGAG
>NW_024609299.1:85000-90000 GCF_018296145.1 Oncorhynchus tshawytscha
GACCTCTCTCTCTACCGTGGTGGTGCAGGGACCTCTCTCTCTACCCCTCTCTGTAGTCATGTGACTGTATCTCAGTTCTGTAGTCATGTGACGGTATCTCCTGTAATCCCCAGGTCTGAGTTCTGTAGTCATGTGACTGTATCTCCTGTAAGCCCCAGGTCTGAGTTATGTAGTCATGTGACTGTATCTCCTGTAATCCCCAGGTCTGAGTTCTGTAGTCATGTGACTGTATCTCCTGTAAGTCCCAGGTCTGAGTTCTGTAGTCATGTGACGGTATCTCCTGTCCTCTCCTGACCTGTCCCAGGTCTAGCGAGCCACGGAGAGAAACCTGATGTGTGTTGGACTGAGCAGACAGATCTGCTGGGGGGGTCCTCTTTCTCTCTCTCTCTGTCTCCATCCCTCCCTCTCCCTCCATCCCTCTCTCTAGCATCCCTCTCTCTCTCTCCATCTCCCTCCATCTATCTCTCTCCATCCCTCCATCTATCTCTCTCCATCCCTCTCTCTCTCTGTCTCCATCTCTCTCTCCCTCCATCCTCTCACTCTAGCATCCCTTTCTCTCTCTCTCCCTCCATCCCTCTCTCTCCCTCCATCCCTCTCTCTAGCATCTCTATCTCTCTCTCCATCCCTCTCCCTCTCTCTCTCTCCATCCCCCTCTCTCCATCTCTCTCTCCCTCCATCCCTCTCTCTCCCTCCACCCCTCTCTCTAGCATCTCTCTCTCTCTCCATCCCTCTCTCTCTCTCTCTCTCTCCATCCCCCCTCTCTCCCTCTCTCTCTCTCTCTCCATCCCTCTCTCTCTCCCTCCATCCATCTCTCTCTCCCTCCATCCCTCTCTCCCTCCATCCCTCTCTCTCCCCCATCCCCTCTCTCTCTCCCTCCATCCATCTCTCTCTCCATTCTTCTCTCTCTCTCTCCCTCCATCCCTCTCTCCCTCCATCCCTCTCTCCCTCCATCCCTCTCTCTCTCCATCCCTCTCTGTCTCTCTCTCCCTCCATCTATCTCTCTCTCCATCCCTCTCTCTCTAGCATCCCTCTGTTTCTCTCTCTCTCCCTCCATCCCCCTCTCTCTCCCTCCATCCCTCTATCTCTCCCTCCATCCCTCTCTCTCTCCCTCCATCCCTCTCTCTCTCTCTCCATCCCCCTCTCTCTCTCTCTCTCCCTCCATCCCTCTCTCTCCCTCCATCCCTCTCCCTCTCTCTCTCCATCCCTCTCTCTCTCTCTCTCTCTCCCTCCATCCTCTCTCTCCCTCCATCCCTCTCCCTCTCTCTCTCTCTCCCTCATCCCTCTCTCTCTCTCTCCCTCCGTCTCTCTCCCTCCATCCCTCTCCCTCTCTCTCTCTCCCTCCATCCATCTCCCTCTCTCTCTCTCTCCCTCATCCCTCTCCCTCTCTCTCTCCATCTCTCTCTCTCTCTCTCTCTCTCTCCCTCCATCTCTCTCTCTCTCCCTCCATCCCTCTCCTCTCTCTCTCTCTCTCTCCATCCCTCTCTCTCTCCCTCTCTCCATCCCCTCTCTCTCCCTCCATCCCTCTCTCTCTCCCCATCCATCTCTCCATCTCCTGTAATCCCCAGGTCTGAGTTCTGTAGTCATGTGACTGTATCTCCTGTAATCCCCAGGTCTGAGTTCTGTAGTCATGTGACTGTATCTCCTGTAAGCCCCAGGTCTGAGTTCTGTAGTCATGTGACTGTATCTCCTGTAATCCCCAGGTCTGAGTTCTGTAGTCATGTGACTGTATCTCCTGTAAGCCCCAGGTCTGAGTTATGTAGTCATGTGACTGTATCTCCTGTAAGCCCCAGGTCTGAGTTCTGTAGTCATGTGACTGTATCTCCTGTAAGCCCCAGGTCTGAGTTATGTAGTCATGTGACTGTATCTCCTGTAATCCCCAGGTCTGAGTTCTGTAGTCATGTGACTGTATCTCCTGTAATCCCCAGGTCTGAGTTCTGTAGTCATGTGACTGTATCTCCTGTAAGCCCCAGGTCTGAGTTATGTAGTCATGTGACTGTATCTCCTGTAATCCCCAGGTCTGAGTTCTGTAGTCATGTGACTGTATCTCCTGTAAGTCCCAGGTCTGAGTTCTGTAGTCCGGTATCTCCTGTCCTCTCCTGACCTGTCCCAGGTCTAGCGAGCCACGGAGAGAAACCTGATGTGTGTTGGACTGAGCAGACAGATCTGCTGGGGGGGTCCTCTTTCTCTCTCTCTCTGTCTCCATCCCTCCCTCTCCCTCCATCCCTCTCTCTAGCATCCCTCTCTCTCTCTCTCTCCATCTCTCCCTCCATCTCTCCCTCCATCCCTCTCTCTCCCTCCATCCATCTCTCTCTCTCTCCATCCCTCTCTGTCTCTCTCTCCCTCCATCTATCTCTCTCTCCATCCCTCTCTCTCTCTCTCTCTCTGTCTCCATCTCTCACTCCCTCCATCCCTCTCTCTCCATCTCTCTCTCTCCATCTCTCTCTCCCTCCATCCCTCTCTCTCCCTCCACCCCTCTCTCTAGCATCCCTCTATCTCTCTCTCTCTCTCTCTCTCCATCCCTCTACCTCTCTCTCTCTCCATCCCTCTCCCTCTCCCTCTCTCTCTCTCTCTCTCTCTCTCTCTCTCTCTCTCCATCCCTCCATCCCCCTCTCTCTCCCTCCATCCATCTCTCTCCCTCCATCCTCTCTCTCTCCCTCCATCCCTCTCTCTCTCCCTCCATCCCTCTCTCTCTCCCTCCATCCCTCTCCCTCTCTCTCTCCATCCCCCTCTCTCTCTCCCTCCATCCCTCTCTCTCTCTCTCTCTCCTCTCTCTCCATCCCTCTCTCTCTCTCTCCCTCCATCCCTCTCTCTCTCTCTCTCCCTCCATCCCTCTCTCTCTCTCTCCCTCCATCCTCTCTCTCTCTCTCCTCCCTCCATCTCTCTCTCTCTCTCTATCTCTCTCTCCTCTCTCCCTCTCCTCTCTCTCTCTCCTCCATCTCTCTCTCTCTCTCCATCCTCTCCTCCATCTCTCTCCCTCCATCCTCTCTCTCCTCTCTCTCTCTCATCCCTCTCCCCCATCCTCTCTCTCTCTCTCTCTCCATCCCTCTCTCTCTCTCTCTCTCTCCTCCCTCCCTCTCTCTCTCCATCCATCTCTCTCTCTCTCTCCCTCCATCTCTCTCTCCATCCCTCTCTCTCTCTCTCTCCCTCCATCCTCTCCATCCCTCTCCCTCTCTCTCTCTCTCTTCATCCCTCATCCCTCTCTCTCTCTCTCTCTCCATCCCTCTCTCTCTCTCTCTCTCCCTCCATTCTTCCCTACAGCTTCCAGCTCCCCACCCCTGGTCTCAGCCTGATATCACAGACAGAAATACATCATAACATGACTCCCTTCAAGCTCGTTTTATAGTGAACAAATGATCAACTTCAACAAATATGCTTTGCTCTATATTTTTTTTGCAGAATATAAAGTCCCAAGTTGCTGGCACGACTTGCCTCAATTATGACAATGTTCAAAGCAGCATTGTTCCCTATATATTTCCATCTTTAACAAGTGAAACCCATTTGAAGAAGTTGTTTGTGGAACCCCACACAGATTAGGCCGGTTAATGGATCGGTATCGTTGTTGGTTTTAAAGCCACTTAGCTGGTGTTCAAAGAGGAGCAGTGGGGTTTGATGGAGAACCCAGCTGAGAGGCACATGTTGGACTGATGTCCTCCGGGAGCCAAGGCTCCTCTCTCTCTCTGTCTCTCTCTCTCTTCTCTCTCTCTCTCTGTTCTCTCTCTCTCTCTCTGTCTCTCTCTCTCTCTCTCTCTGTTCTCTCTCTCTCTGTTCTCTCTCTGTCTCTCTCTCTGTTCTCTCTCTCTCTGTTCTCTCTCTCTCTGTCTCTCTCTCTCTCTCTCTCTCTCTGTCTCTCTCTCTCTGTCTCTCTCTGTCTCTCTGTTTCTCTCTCTCTCTCTCTCTCTCTGTTTTTCTCTCTCTCTCTGTCTCTCTCTCTGTCTCTCTCTCTCTCTCTCTCTCTCTGTTCTCTCTCTCTCTGTTCTCTCTCTCTGTTCTCTCTCTCTGTTCTCTCTCTCTCTGTTCTTCTCTCTCTCTCTCTCTCTCTCTCTCTGTCTCTGTCTCTCTCTCTCTGTTCTCTCTCTCTCTGTTCTCTCTCTCTGTTCTCTCTCTCTGTTCTCTCTCTCTCTGTTCTCTCTCTCTGTTCTCTCTCTCTGTTCTCTCTCTCTCTGTTCTCTCTCTCTCTCTCTCTCTCTCTCTCTCTGTCTCTGTCTCTCTCTCTCTGTTCTCTCTCTCTCTGTTCTCTCTCTCTGTTCTCTCTCTCTCTCTCTCTCTCTGTTCTGTCTCTCTCTGTCTCTCTCTCTCTCTCTCTGTTCTCTCTCTCTCTGTTCTCTCTCTCTGTTCTCTCTCTCTCTCTCTGTCTCTCGCTGTCTCTCTCTGTCTGTCTCTCTCTCTCGCTCTCTGCTGTCTCTCTCTGTCTGTCTCACTCTCTCTCACATCACACACACAGAATCACATCAAACCCCTGCCACCGGGTCCCCTCCCTGTGTGTGTGTCACATGACCTCTGATGTCACCAGTCAGTCATCTAGCTGGCCACACCCACCAGCATCAATGTCACATGACAGATGACAGCGAAGATGACAGAGTGAGCTTTCCTCATTAGAGACTGTAGAGAATTACACTCTCCCAGATACACATTCGCCTCATTAGAGACTCTTCAGATAGTCCTGGATGGGGCTTGGGGAAGGCTGTTGCTACTGACTCTAACCATGGGCCCTCCAGCAACATGTGTTGCTAACTGCCCTCTAGCAACATGTGGTGCTAACTGCCCTCCAGCAACATGTGTTGCTAACTGCCCTCCAGCAACATGTGTTGCTAACTGCCCTCTAGCAACATGTGGTGTTAACTGCCCTCCAGCAACATGTGGTGCTAACTGCCCTCCAACAACATGTGTTGCTAACTGCCCTCCAGCAACATGTGTTGCTAACTGCCCTCTAGCAACATGTGTTGCTAACTGCCCTCTAGCAACATGTGGTGCTAACTGCCCTCCAGCAACATGTTATGCTA
>NW_024609299.1:95000-97500 GCF_018296145.1 Oncorhynchus tshawytscha
CCAGATTGACAATATTGAACCTCTTAATCAATCCTGCCTGGAAACAAACAGTAGTGGCTCACAATGTTGGATTCATAAAGCCTAATTTAACAGAGCTATAAAACACCCTCCTAGTCATAGCTTAGAGCTGAGAGAGGCTGTGTGGTGTGTATATGTGAGGGTGTATGGGTGAGGGTGTATATGAGAGGGTGTATGGGTGAGTGTGTGTATGGGTGAGGTGTGTATGGGTGAGGGTGTGTATGGGTGAGGGTTTATGGGTGAGGGTGTATGGGTGAGGGTGTATATGTGAGGGTGTATGAGTGAGGGTGTGTGTATGGTTGAGGGTGTATGGGTGAGGGTGTATATGTGAGGGTGTATGGGTGAGGGTGTATATGTGAGGGTGTATGGGTGAGGGTGTATATGTGAGGGTGTATGGGTGTGTGTATGGCTGAGGGTGTATGGGTGAGGGTGTATATGTGAGGGTGTATGGGTGAGGGTGTATATGTGAGGGTGTATATGTGAGTGTGTATGGGTGAGGGTGTATATGTGAGGGTGTATATGTGAGGGTGTATATGCGAGGGTGTATATGTGAGTGTGTATGGGTGAGGGTGTATATGTGAGGGTGTATATGAGGGTGTATATGCGAGGGTGTATATGTGAGGGTGTATATGTGAGGGTGTATATGTGAGGGTGTATATGTGAGGGTGTATGGGTGAGGGTGTATATGTGAGGGTGTATATGTGAGGGTGTATATGTGAGGGTGTATGGGTGAGGGTGTATATGTGAGGGTGTATGGGTGAGGGTGTATATGTGAGGGTGTATGGGTGAGGGTGTATATGTGAGGGTGTATGGGTGAGGGTGTATATGTGAGGGTGTATGGGTGAGGGTGTATATGTGAGGGTGTATATGTGAGGGTGTATATGTGAGTGTGTATGGGTGAGGGTGTATATGTGAGGGTGTATATGTGAGGGTGTATATGTGAGTGTGTATGGGTGAGGGTGTATATGTGAGGGTGTATATGTGAGGGTGTATATGTGAGGGTGTATATGTGAGGGTGTATGGGTGAGGGTGTATATGTGAGGGTGTATATGTGAGGGTGTATGGGTGTGTGTATATGTGAGGGTGTATATGTGAGGGTGTATATGTGAGGGTGTATATGTGAGGGTGTATATGTGAGGGTGTATGGGTGAGGGTGTATATGTGAGGGTGTATATGTGAGGGTGTATGGGTGTGTGTATGTACAGTACCAGTTAAATGTTTGGACACACCTCATTCCAGGGTTTTTCTTTATTTTTACTATGTTCTACATTGTAGAATAATAGTGAAGACATTAAAACTATGAAATAACACATATGGAATCATGTAGTAACCAAAAAAATGTTAAACAAATCAAAATATATTTTATATTTGAGATTCTTCAAAGTAGCCACCCTTTGCATTGATGACAACTTTCCACACTCTTGGCATTCTCTCAACCAGCATCACCTGGAATCATTTTCCAACAGTCTTGAAGGAGTTCCCACATATGCTGAGCACTTGTTGGCTGCTTTTCCTTCACTCTGTGGACGAACTCCCATCCTGTCTGAGTGTTATCCCCTGATAATGCCCACCCTGTCTGAGTGTTATCCCCTGATAATGCCCACCCTGTCTGAGTGTTATCCCCTGATAATGACCACTCTGTCTGAGTGTTATCCCCTGATAATGCCACCCTGTCTGAGTGTTATCCCCTGATAATGCCACCCTGTCTGAGTGTTATCCCCTGATAATGCCCAGCTTGTCTGAGTGTTATCCCCTGATAATGCCCACCCTGTCTGAGTGTTATCCCCTGATAATGCCCAT
Source organism: Oncorhynchus tshawytscha (assembly GCF_018296145.1). Lineage (NCBI taxonomy): Eukaryota > Metazoa > Chordata > Actinopteri > Salmoniformes > Salmonidae > Oncorhynchus > Oncorhynchus tshawytscha. The sequence goes on from NW_024609299.1 coordinate 96,819, forward strand.
CCTGTCTGAGTGTTATCCCCTGATAATGCCCACCCTGTCTGAGTGTTATCCCCTGATAATGTCCACCCTGTCGGTGTGTTATCCCCTGATAATGCCCACCTTGTCTGAGTGTTATCCCCTGATAATGCCCACCCTGCCTGTCTTTGTGTGTTATCCCCTGATAATGCCCACCCTGTATGTGTGTTATCCCCTGATAATGTCCACCCTGTCTGTCTCTGTGTGTTATCCCCTGATAATGCCCACCCTGTCTGATGTGTGTTATCCCCTGATAATGCCCACCCTGTCTGTGTGTTATCCCCTGATAATGCCCACCCTGTCTGTGTTATCCCCTGATAATTCCCACCCTGTCTGAGTGTTATCCCCTGATAATGCCCACCCTGTCTCTGTGTGTTATACCCTGATAATGCCCACCCTGTCTGTGTGATGTGTTATCCCCTGATAATGCCCACCCTGTCTGTCTGTGTGTTATCCCCTGATAATGCCCACCCTGTCTGAGTGTTATCCCCTGATAATGCCCACCCTGCCTGTCTCTGTGTGTTATCCCCTGATAATGCCCACCCTGTCTGAGTGTTATCCCCTGATAATGTGGGGTGTTTTATATCAGAAGTTAGATCAGATGAGGTGAATGATCTGTGATTGATGAGGTGAAGATGAAGTCTTGGTAAACAGAGAGAAACCAGAA
>NW_024609299.1:110000-115000 GCF_018296145.1 Oncorhynchus tshawytscha
TTCTACATACTGGGAGAGGTAGTCTACATACTGGGAGAGGTAGTCTACATACTGGGAGAGGTAGTCTACATACTGGGAGAGGTTCAGTGAGAGGTATTCTACATACTGGGAGAGGTAGTCTACATACTGGGAGAGGTTCAGTGAGAGCTAATCTACATACTGGGAGAAGTAGTCTACATACTGGGAGAGGTTCAGGGGGAGGTAGTCTACATACTGGGAGAGGTTCAGTGAGAGGTAGTCTACATACTTGGAGAGGTAGTCTACATACTTGGAGAGGTAGTCTACATACTGGGAGAGGTAGTCTACATACTTGGAGAGGTAGTCTACATACTGGGAGAGGTTCAGTGAGAGGTAGTCTACACACTGGGAGAGGTTCAGTGAGAGGTAGTCTACATACTGGGAGAGGTTCAGTGAGAGGTAGTCTACATACTGGGAGAGGTTCAGTGAGAGGTAGTCTACTGCCCACCCAGGGTAGACTCTGACTGGTCTGGTCACATCACATTATTAACCAACCACAGCTCTGCAGGCTTAGTGGTTCGGTCAGCTGAAACTGTGTCGTCTTGCCTCTATTGACTGTGACTGTTGGTTAGTGTGGAGGTAGCGAGCTGAAACCGCGGGTAGCCATGGTAACAGCTACATTATGCAACAAATGAGTCTCTCTGTGTTCAGAAGTGGTGTCATCATAGGTCAGGGAACTGACTGATTCCCATGCACTAAAAACAAACCCAAAAGAGCCCCAGGGGGTGATGGGTAATGCTGATCACATGACAGAGGTGGTACCTATGATGTCAGAGGTCTGGCCAGGCTGCGTTCCAGTCTGTTTCAGGTGATGTTATTGTGGCTGTTTAACCTCATAACGTCTCTCTCCCTGTTTTCCTCCCCCAGGAGAGCGTTGAACCTGGGCATCCTGCGCGACCCGGGGTCAGAGGTGGAGGACCGTCAGTACCAGCTGGATCTGCAGTCCATCAACATCGGTACCGCCCAATGGGAGCAGCTCAAACCAGAGAAGGAGGGGTCTAAGGGGGGGCGTGTCCACCGAGACAGAGAGGAACTCACAGAACCCTGCCCTGGAATGGAACATGGCCAGCAGGTAAACAACCAATCACGGCAGACTACTGGGTACAACTAACCAATCACGGCAGACTACTGGGTATAACTAACCAATCACGGCAAACTACTGGGTACAACTAACCAATCACGGCAGACTATTGGGTACAACTAACCAATCAGGACAGACCTCTGGGTATAACTAACCAATCAGGACACACTAGTGGGTACAACTAACCAATCAGGACAGACTACTGGGTACAATTAACCAATCAGGACACACTACTGGGTTCAACTAACCAATCAGGACACACTACTGGGTATAACTAACCAATCAGTACAGACTACTGGGTACAACTATCCAATAAGGAAGTACCTAACCACATCTTAGTACCAAGGTGGCCAATCATATCTGCACCGGGCCAGTGTGGGTGCAGGGTTTTGTCCCAGCCAAGCAGAAACACATCTGATTCTACCAATCAGTAAATCTCTGAATCCGAGTGTTGTAACTAGTAGGTAACAGGATGTGTTACGCCTTGGTTGGCTGATCGCATCACATCCTGTCAGATGTTCAGGTGGTAGAGGGAGGTGCTCTGTGTGATCAAATGGTGAGGTTCAAATCGTGAGTCCCAAATAGGGCTCTGGTCTAATGTAGTGCACTACTGGGCCCATAGGGCTCTGGTCTAATGTAGTGCACTACTGGGTCCATAGGGCTCTGGTCTAACGTAGTGCACTACTGGGTCCATAGGGCTCTGGTCTAATGTAGTGCACTACTGGGTCCATAGGGCTCTGGTCTAACGTAGTGCACTACTGGGTCCATAGGGCTCTGGTCTAATGTAGTGCACTACTGGGTTCATAGGGCTCTGGTCTAATGTAGTGCACTACTGGGTCCATAGGGCTCTGGTCTAACGTAGTGCACTACTGGGTCCATAGGGCTCTGGTCTAATGTAGTGCACTACTGGGTCCATAGGGCTCTGGTCTAATGTCTAATGTGAGTGCACTACTGGGTCCATAGGGCTCTGGTCTAATGTAGTGTCCACTACTGGGTCCATAGGGCTCTGGTCTTATGTAGTGCACTACTGGGTCCATAGGGCTCTGGTCTAATGTAGTGCACTACTGGGTCCATAGGGCTCTGGTCTAATGTAGTGCACTACTGGGTCCATAGGGCTCTGGTCTAATGTAGTGCACTACTGGGTCCATAGGGCTCTGGTCTAATGTAGTGCACTACTGGGTCCATAGGGCTCTGGTCTAATGTAGTGCACTACTGGGCCCATAGGGCTCTGGTCTAATGTAGTGCACTACTGGGCCCATAGGGCTCTGGTCTAACGTAGTGCACTACTGGGTCCATAGGGCTCTGGTCTAACGTAGTGCACTACTGGGTCCATAGGGCTCTGGTCTAATGTAGTGCACTACTGGGTCCATAGGGCTCTGGTCTAATGTAGTGCACTACTGGGCCCATAAGCTCTGGTCTAATGTAGGCCCACTACTGGGCCCATAGGGCTCTGGTCTAATGTAGTGCACTACTGGGTCCATAGGGCTCTGGTCTAATGTAGTGCACTACTGGGTCCATAGGGCTCTGGTCTAATGTAGTGCACTACTGGGCCCATAAGCTCTGGTCTAATGTAGTCCACTACTGGGCCCATAGGGCTCTGGTCTAATGTAGTGCACTACTGGGTCCATAGGGCTCTGGTCTAATGTAGTGCACTACTGGGTCCATAGGGCTCTGGTCAGACGTAGTGCACTACTGGGTCCATAGGGCTCTGGTCTAATGTAGTGCACTACTGGGTCCATAGGGCTCTGGTCTAATGTAGTGCACTACTGGGTCCATAGGGCTCTGGTCTAATGTAGTGCACTACTGGGCCCATAGGGCTCTGGTCTAATGTAGTGCACTACTGGGTCCATAGGGCTCTGGTCTAATGTAGTGCACTACTGGGTCCATAGGGCTCTGGTCTAACGTAGTGCACTACTGGGTCCATAGGGCTCTGGTCTAATGTAGTGCACTACTGGGTCCATAGGGCTCTGGTCTAATGTAGTGCACTACTGGGCCCATAAGCTCTGGTCTAATGTAGTCCACTACTGGGCCCATAGGGCTCTGGTCTAATGTAGTGCACTACTGGGTCCATAGGGCTCTGGTCTAATGTAGTGCACTACTGGGTCCATAGGGCTCTGGTCTAATGTAGTGCACTACTGGGTCCATAGGGCTCTGGTCTAATGTAGTGCACTACTGGGCCCATAGGGCTCTGGTCTAATGTAGTGCACTACTGGGCCCATAGGGCTCTGGTCTAATGTAGTGCACTACTGGGTCCATAGGGCTCTGGTCTAATGTAGTGCACTACTGGGTCCATAGGGCTCTGGTCTAATGTAGTGCACTACTGGGCCCATAGGGCTCTGGTCTAATGTAGTGCACTACTGGGTCCATAGGGCTCTGGTCAGACGTAGTGCACTACTGGGTCCATAGGGCTCTGGTCAGACGTAGTGCACTACTGGGTCCATAGGGCTCTGGTCTAATGTAGTGCACTACTGGGCCCATAAGCTCTGGTCTAATGTAGTCCACTACTGGGCCCATAGGGCTCTGGTCTAATGTAGTGCACTACTGGGTCCATAGGGCTCTGGTCAGACGTAGTGCACTACTGGGTCCATAGGGCTCTGGTCTAATGTAGTGCACTACTGGGTCCATAGGGCTCTGGTCTAATGTAGTGCACTACTGGGCCCATAGAGCTCTGGTCTAATGTAGTGCACTACTGGGCCCATAGAGCTCTGGTCTAATGTAGTGCACTACTGGGCCCATAGGGCTCTGGTCTAATGTAGTGCACTACTGGGTCCATAGGGCTCTGGTCTAATGTAGTGCACTACTGGGCCCATAAGCTCTGGTCTAATGTAGTCCACTACTGGGTCCATAGGGCTCTGGTCTAATGTAGTGCACTACTGGGTCCATAGGGCTCTGGTCTAATGTAGTGCACTACTGGGTCCATATGGCTCTGGTCTAATGTAGTGCACTACTGGGTCCATAGGGCTCTGGTCTAATGTAGTGCACTACTGGGCCCATAGGGCTCTGGTCTAATGTAGTGCACTACTGGGTCCATAGGGCTCTGGTCAGACGTAGTGCACTACTGGGCCCATAGGGCTCTGGTCTAATGTAGTGCACTACTGGGCCCATAGGGCTCTGGTCAGACGTAGTGCACTACATAGGGTACTATTTGGGCCACTCGTCTGCTTGGTTCCCTCCGTACAGACTCATCATTCCAAAGCCTGTCATGTTTCCTAGAGAGCTGGGAGCTAAAACAAGCAGACGGCTTACGGCCTGTTTGACTCGGCTGGTTATTTCAGCTGTGTGTTTCCAGAAGGACCCAGAAACCCCGACTTCGCTGAAAGGAATTCCCGATGAGTTCCCCGTCAGATAGAAATACATTAGAATAGAGCAGCATGCCGCGTAACCATGGAGACGCACAGTCTCACACACACACACACACACACACACACACGCACTGAGAGACACACACACTGAGAGACACACAGTCACACACACTGAGAGAGACACACACTGAGAGACACACAGTCACACACACACACACTGAGACACACACACACACTGAGAGAGACACACACACTGAGACACACACCCACACTGAGAGAGACATACACACTGAAAGACACACACACACTGAGAGAGACACACACACTGAGAGACACACACACACTGAAAAACACACACACACTGAGAGAGACACACACACTGAAAGACACACACACACTGAGAGAGACACACACACTGGGACACACACACACTGAGAGACACACACACACTGAGAGACACACACACACACTGAGAGACACACACACACACTGAGAGACACACACACTGAGGACACACACACTGAGAGACACACACACACACACTGAGACACACTGAGAGACACACACACACTGAGACACACACACTGAGAGCTGAGCCC
>NW_024609299.1:122500-134884 GCF_018296145.1 Oncorhynchus tshawytscha
AACAGGTCTGATATCAGGGTTTCTCTGGTCAGGGTCAGGGTTTCTCTGGAACACAGTGGAGGTGCTCTGTTTATCAAAGTCCTGGTTCAGTCCTCTCAGGAGGTGGACAAACAGTTTATATGTCTTGGTTTTCTCTAGGTCCCAAGTGGACAACGGTCAGGGTTTCTCTGGTGTCAGGGTTTCTCTGTCCCAACAGGGGTGATGGGTTTATATTGTTTCTCTGTCCCAACAGGAGGTCATGGTGTTTATATTGGTTTCTCTGTCAGGGAGGTGTGGTGTTTATATTTTCTCTGGTCCCAACAGGAGGTGATGGTGTTTATATTGTCAGGGTTTCTCTGGTCCCAACAGGGGTGATGGTGTTTATCTGGTCAAGGTCAGGGTCAGGGTTTCTCTGACCCAACAGGAAGTGATGGGTTTATATTGTTTCTCTGTCCCAACAGGAGGTGATGGTGTTTATATTGTCTCTCTGTCCCAACAGGAGGTGCTGGTGTATAGGGTTCTCTCTGTCCCAACAGGAGGTGCTGGTGTTTATATTGTTTCTCTGTCCCAACAGGGTGCTGGTGTATAGGGTTTTTCTCTGTCCCAACAGGAGGTGCTGGTGTATAGGGTTTCTCTGTCCCAACAGGAGGTGCTGGTGTGTGGTCTCTCTGTCCCAACAGGAGGTGCTGGTGTTTATATTGTCTCTCTGTCCCAACAGGAGGTGCTGGTGGTTTCTCTCTGTCCCAACAGGAGGTGCTGGTGTTTATATTGTCTCTCTGTCCCAACAGGAGGTGCTGGTGTGTGGTCTCTCTCTGTCCCAACAGGAGGTGATGGTGTTTATATTGTCTCTCTGTCCCAACAGGAGGTGCTGGTGTTTATATTGTCTCTCTCTGTCCCAACAGGAGGTGCTGGTGTTTATATTGTCTCTCTGTCCCAACAGGAGGTGCTGGTGTGTGGTCTCTCTCTGTCCCAACAGGAGGTGATGGTGTTTATATTGTCTCTCTGTCCCAACAGGAGGTGCTGGTGTTTATATTGTCTCTCTGTCCCAACAGGAGGTGCTGGTGTTTATATTGTCTCTCTGTCCCAACAGGAGGTGCTGGTGTTTATATTGTCTCTCTGTCCCAACAGGAGGTGCTGGTGTTTATATTGTCTCTCTCTGTCCCAACAGGAGGTGCTGGTGTTTATATTGTCTTTCTCTGTCCCAACAGGAGGTGATGGTGTTTATATTGTCTCTCTGTCCCAACAGGAGGTGCTGGTGTTTATATTGTCTTTCTCTGTCCCAACAGGAGGTGCTGGTGTGTGGTCTCCCTGTCCCAACATCCAGTCTGCAGTTCTTCCTCAGTGTGTCTCTGTGGTGCTGGTGCTGCAGTCTCTCTGTCCCAACAGGAGGTGCATGGTGGAGGGACCTGTCCCAACAGCCAGGAGGTGATGGTGGTCATACTTGTCTTTGTCAGTCCCAACAGGTGATGGTGTTTATAATTGTCAGACTCTGTCCCAACAGGAGGTGCTGGTGTAACATTGTCTTACTCTGTCCCAACAGGAGGTGAAGGTGTTTATAACATGTCAGACTCAGTCCCAACAGGGAGGGTACCAGTGACTGGGTTTATATTGTCTTTACTCTGTCCCAGTACTGAGTCAATGATAGCATGTTTATATACTTTCTCTGTCCCAACTGAGTCAATGGTGCATGGTGTATATCACTCCCAGGACTGAGTCAATGTAACATGGTTATATACACTGGGTACCAGTACTGAGTCAATGATAACATGGCTATATACACTGGGTACCAGTACTGAGTCAACATGGTGGATGGACCTGCCACAGAGTACCAGTACTGAGTCAATGATAGCATGGTTATATACACTGGGTACCAGACTGAGTCAAGCCAACAGGTGAACAGGGTACCAGTACTGAGTCAATGATAGCATGGTTATATACACTGGGTACCAGGACTGAGTCAGTACTGTCCATGATAACATGGCTCTATATACACTGGGTACCAGTACTGAGTCAATGATAACATGGTTATATACACTGGGTACCAGGACTGAGTCAATGATAGCATGGTCATATACACTGGGTACCAGTACTGAGTCAATGATAACATGGTCATATACACTAGGTACCAGTACTGAGTCAATGATAACATGGTTATATACACTGGGTACCAGGACTGAGTCAATGATAACATGGCTCTATACACTGGGTACCAGTACTGAGTCTATATACACTGGGTACCAGGACTGAATCAATATGCATAGGTAATTGAGGTAGCTATGTACATGTAGGTAGGGTAAAGGATAGATAATAGACAGTAACAGCAGTATACTGTAGGTAGGGGTAAAGGATAGATAATAGCATGCAGTATATAAAGGATAGATACAGGTAGCAGTATACTGTAGGTAGGGGTAAAGGATAGATAATAGACAGTAACAGCAGTATACTGTAGGTATAAAGGATAGATAATAGACAGTAACAGCAGTATACTGTAGGTAGGGGTAAAGGATAGATAATAGACAGTAACAGCAGTATACTGTAGGTATAAAGGATAGATAATAGACAGTAACAGCAGTATACTGTAGGTAGTAAAGGATAGATAACAGTATACTGTGGTAGGGGTAAAGGATAGATACATAGACAGTAACAGCAGTATACTGTAGGTAGGGGTAAAGGATAGATAATAGACAGTAACAGGTATACTGTAGGTAGGGTAAAGGATAGATAATAGACAGTAACAGCAGTATACTGTAGGTAGGGGTAAAGGATAGATAATAGACAGTAACAGCAGTATACTGTAGGTATAAAGGATAGATAATAGACAGTAACAGCAGTATACTGTAGGTAGGGGTAAAGGATAGATAATAGACAGTAACAGCAGTATACTGTAGGTAGGGGTAAAGGATAGATAATAGACAGTAACACAGTATACTGTAGGTAGGGGTAAAGGATAGATAATAGACAGTAACAGCAGTATACAGGTAGGGGTAAACCAGATAATAGAGTAACAGCAGTATACTGTAGGTAGGGGTAAAGGATAGATAATAGACAGTAACAGCAGTATACTGTAGGTAGGGGTAAAGGATAGATAATAGACAGTAACAGCAGTATACTGTAGGTCAGGATAGATAATAGACAGTAACAGCAGTATACTGTAGGTAGGGGTAAAGGATAGATAATAGACAGTAACAGTATACTGTAGGTAGTATACTGTAGGTAGGGGTAAAGGATAGATAATAGACAGTAACAGCAGTATACTGTAGGTAGGGGTAAAGGATAGATAATAGACAGTAACAGCAGTATACTGTAGGTAGGGGTAAAGGATAGGACAGTAACAGCAGTATACTGTAGGTAGGGGTAAAGGATAGATAATAGACAGTAACAGAGTATACTGTAGGTAGGGGTAAAGGATAGATAATAGACAGTAACAGCAGTATACTGTAGGTAGGGGTAAAGGATAGATAATAGACAGTAACAGCAGTATACTGTAGGTAGGGGTAAAGGATAGATAATAGACAGTAACAGCAGTATACTGTAGGTAGGGGTAAAGGATAGATAATAGACTAACAGCAGTATACAGGGGTAAAGGATAGATAATAGACAGTAACAGCAGTATACTGTAGGTAGGGGTAAAGGATAGATAATAGACAGTAACAGCAGTATACTGTAGGTAGGGAGTAAAGGATAGATAATAGACAGTAACAGCAGTATACTGTAGGTAGGGGTAAAGGATAGATAATAGACAGTAACAGAGTATACTGTAGGTAGGGGTAAAGGATAGATAATAGACAGTAACACAGTATACTGTAGGTAGGGGTAAAGGATAGATAATAGACAGTAACAGCAGTATACTGTAGGTAGGGTAAAGGATAGATAATAGACAGTAACAGCAGTATACTGTAGGTAGGGGTAAAGGATAGATAATAGACAGTAACAGCAGTATACTAGGTAGGGGTAAAGGATAGATAATAGACAGTAACAGCAGTATACTGTAGGTAGGGGTAAAGGATAGATAATAGACAGTAACAGCAGTATACAGGGGTAAAGGATAGATAATAGACAGTAACAGCAGTATATAGGTAGTAATCAAGGATAGATAATAGACAGTATAAATACTGTAGGTAGGGGAGAGGGATAATAGACAGTAACAGCAGGAGACTGAGGAGGACATCAGGGAGGAGGATCAGGAGACTCTACATCAGGGAGAGATCTACATAACAGGGAGACTGTAGGTATAAAGGGAGAGGAGGAGGGGAGGAGAGGGAGAGAGGGGGGAGACATCAGGAGGGGAGACTCTACATCAGGGAGAGGAGGGAGAGGAGGAGGAGGGAAGGAGGAGGAGGGAGTCATCAGGGAGGAGGGAGAGGAGGAGGAGGAGGAGGGAGGAGGGAGGAGGAGTAGCAGCAGAGAGGAGGAGGAGGGAGAGGAGGGGAGGGAGAGGAGGAGGAGGGGAGAGGAGGACAGAGAGGAGGAGGGAGAGTATACTGTAGGAGGAGATAATAGGAGAGGGAGGAGGAGGAGGAGAGAGAGGAGGAGGGGAGGATAGAGAGCAGACTGAGGAGGTAAAGGGAGAGGAGGAGGAGGGGGAGAGGATAGGAGGAGGGAGAGGAGGGAGAGGAGAGGAGAGGAGGAGGGAGGGGGAGGAGATAATAGAGTAACAGAGGAGAGGGAGGGAGAGGAGAGGAGGAGGAGGGAGAGGAGAGGAGGGAGAGGGAGAGGAGAGGAGAGGGAGAGGAGGGAGGGGAGAGGAGGAGAGGGAGAGGAGGGGAGGAGGGAGAGGAGGAGGAGGGGAGGAGGAGGAGGAGGGGAGGAGGAGGAGGGAGAGGAGAGGAGGAGGGAGGGAGAGGAGGAGGAGGGAGAGGAGGAGGAGGGAGAGGGAGGAGGAGGAGGGAGGGGAGAGGAGGGAGAGGAGGAGGAGGGAGAGGGGAGGGAGAGGAGGAGGAGGGAGAGGAGGAGGAGGGAGAGGAGGAGGAGGGGAGGGGAGGAGGGGAGGGGAGAGGAGGAGGGAGGGAGGGAGGAGGGAGAGGAGGGAGAGGAGAGGAGGGAGAGAGGGGGGAGGGAGGGAGGGGAGGGAGGAGGGGAGAGGAGGAGGAGGGAGAGGAGGAGAGGGAGGAGGGAGAGGAGGAGGAGGGGGAGGGAGGGAGGAGGGAGAGGAGGAGGAAGGGAGAGGGAGGGGGAGGGAGGAGGAGGAGGGAGAGGAGGGGGGAGAGGAGGAGGAGGGGGGGAGGGAGAGGAGGAGGAGGGAGAGGAGGGGAGGAGAGGAGGAGGGGGAGAGGAGGGGGGAGGGAGGGAGGGGAGGGAGAGGAGGGGGAGGGAGAGGAGGAGGAAGGGAGAGGAGGAGGAGGGAGAGGAGAGGAGGAGGAGGGAGAGGAGGAGGGGGAGGGAGAGGAGGAGGAAGGGAGAGGGAGGAGGAGGGGGGGAGGAGGAGAGAGGGAGAGGGAGGAGGAGGGAGAGGAGGAGGGGAGAGGAGGAGGAGGGAGGAGGGAGGAGAGAGGAGGAGGGAGAGGAGGGGGAGGGAGAGGAGGGAGGAGGGAGAGGAGGAGGAAGGGAGAGGAGGAGGAAGGGGAGAGGAGGAGGGAGGGAGAGGAGGGGGAGGGAGAGGAGGAGGGAGAGGAGGAGGGAGGAGGGAGAGGGGGAGGAGGAGGAGGGAGGGAGGAGGAGAGGAGGAGGAGGAGGAGGAGGAGGAGAGGAGGAGGAGGGAGAGGAGAGGAGGGGAGGAGGAGGGGAGGAGAGGAGGAGGAGGGAGAGGAGAGGAGGAGGAGGGAGAGGAGATGAGGAGGGGAGAGGAGAGGAAGGGAGAGGAGAGGAGGAGGAGGAGAGGAAGGGAGAGGAGAGGAGGAGGAGAGAGGAAGGAGGAGAGGAGAGGAGGAAGAGGAGAGAGGAGGAGGGGAGAGGAGAGGAGGCTTGTCCTTCATCTGTTTGTGGTTTGAGAGGAGGAGGAGAGGAGGCTTGTCCTTCATCTGTTTGTGGTTTGAGAGGAGGCTTGTCCTTCATCTGTTTGTGGTTTGAGAGGAGGAGAGAGAGGAGGCTTGTCCTTCATCTGTTTGTGGTTTGAGAGGAGGAGGAGTCTTGTGGAGTCCTCACTCTGCTCCCGGTGATTCATCCTCTGTTGCCTCTGTTACATGGTGCTGTAATACAGGTTGTTATGGTCCTGCTGGGAGAGGTTGCTACGGTACCTAGGGGTCACCTGGGGCCAGGACATGATACTTAGCAGCTCCTGTCTCTCCTCTGTGGGCCGAGCACTCCCTCCTCATCAATCTACAGCCCGGAGAGGAGACAACAGGAGAGGAGTTGTACACTGACTGTACAAAACATTAGGAACACCATGGACTCTACAAGGTGTAGAAAGCGTTCCACAGAGATGCTGGTCCATGTCGACTCCAATGCTTCCCACAGTTGTGTCAAGTTGGCTGGATGTCCTTTGGGTGGTGGACCATTCTTGATACACACAGGAAACTGTTGAGCATTAAAAACCCAGCAGCGTTGCAGTTCTTGACACACTCAAACCGGTGTGCCTGGCACCTACTACCATACCCGAGGCAGGTAGTCTAGTGGTTAGAGAGTTGGGCCAGTAACCAAAATGTTGCTAGATTGAATCCCCGAGCTGACAAGGTAAAAATGTGTCGTTCTGCCCCTGAACAAGGCAGTTAACCCACTGTTCCCCTGAACAAGGCAGTCAACCCACTGTTCCCCTGAACAAGGCAGTTAACCCACAGTTCCCCTGAACAAGGCAGTTAACCCACTGTTCCCCTGAACAAGGCAGTCAACCCACTGTTCCCCTGAACAAGGCAGTTAACCCACTGTTCCCCTGAACAAGGCAGTTAACCCACTGTTCCCCTGAACAAGGCAGTTAACCCACTGTTCCCTGAACAAGGCAGTTAACCCACTGTTCCTGAACAAGGCAGTTTAACCCACTGTTCCCCTGAACAAGGCAGTTAACCCACTGTTCCCCTGAACAAGGCAGTTAACCCACTGTTCCCCTGAACAAGGCAGTTAACCCACTGTTCCCCTGAACAAGGCAGTTAACCCACTGTTCCCTGAACAAGGCAGTTAACCCACTGTTCCCCTGAACAAGGCAGTTAACCCACTGTTCCCCTGAACAAGGCAGATAACCCCACTGTTCCCCTGAACAAGGCAGTTTAACCCACTGTTCCCCTGAACAAGGCAGTTAACCCACTGTTCCCCTGAACAAGGCAGTTAACCCACTGTTCCCCGGTAGGCTGTGATTGAAAATAAGGATTTGTTCTTAACTGACTTTCCTAGTTAAATAAAAATGTGAATAAATTAAATGAAATACCGTGTTCAAAGGCATTTTAACCTGTCTCCCCTTCATCGTCACTGGTTGAATTGGATTTCACACGTAGTATCGTAGTTTTCACCTGGTCAGTCTTTGTCATGGAAAGAGCAGGTGTTCCTAATGTTTTGTCAGGCTGTGTTCTGCTCTATTCTACATGCTGCAGAGCCCTCTAGTGTTGGGTTCTGGTACTGCATGTGTTGGACTCCTGCTTCTCCCTGCAGTCACCAATGAACTGTCTTGTTTCCTGATCAGTGTCCTGTGTTCTCTGCTGTTAATAAAAGTCTACCCAGTGGCCACACAACACAAAACACCATAACGGCAGCTGTATGTTTAGGATTCTGCCTTCATTTTTGTCATTCTGGGAAAACAGAGATTCTTTAAACAGGAAATGCTTTTGTTTGTATAATACAACCTGTGTGTTGTTCAAAGAGACACAATAAAACATCTATTTGGGATGAGTCATCTGTTTCATTGTGCTGCTGGTGTCTCACACAAAGCATTTTAGTCCCGATCTGTTTTGTCCTCGACAAGTGTTCTGCTTCTATTCTACATGCTGATCAGTAGCCCTCTTCCTGGGTTCTGACCTACCAGAACATAATGATTGTAGCTTCCCTGTAGTCTCCCTGCAGTCTCAATGAACTGTCTCTGTTTCTGACCTCAGTGTCCTGTGTCTCTGCTGTTAATAAAAGTCTACCCAGTGGCCACACACACAAAACACCATAACGGCAGCTGTATGTTTTAGGATTCTGCCTTCATTTTTGTCATTCTGGGAAAACAGAGATAATGTGTTTTGTTCTGTACCAGAACATAATGACTTAACCAGGAAATGCTTTGTTTGTATAATACAGAACCTGTGTGTTGTTCAAAGAGACATAAAACATCTATTTGGGATGAGTCATCTGTTTCCATTGTGCTGCTGGTGTCTCACACAAAGCATTTTAGTCCCGATCTGTTTTGTCCTACCAGAACATAAGACTGTCATTAATGATCTGTAGCTTCCCTGTAGTTCTGACCTACCAGAACATAATGATCTGTAGCTTGTAGTCTCTCTCTACCAGAACTGTCTCTCTGTCTCTCTGTCTCTCCTCTCTCACTCACTCACTCACACTCACACACACACACACACACACACACACACACACACACACACACACACACACACACACACACACAGAGAGAGAGAGAGCAGCTGTATTTTATTGTGTTATTGTCTAATGAATGATCCTAGGTCTGGCAGCAGGAATGTGAAGGCCGTGTGTTCTGGCAGCAGTGAGGCTGTGAGTGGAGCAGGCCGGCGTGTGTTCTGGGCAGCGTGTGTTCTGGCAGCAGTGAGGCTGTGAGTGGAGCGGGCCGGGCCGTGTGTTCTGGCAGCAGCGAGGCTGTGAGTGGAGCGGGCCGTGTTCTGCCCCATGGACGTGTCTTCAGCCAGCCCCGCCGGTGCCACACACGCTGTCTGGAAGGGCCCGTCAGCCTGCCTGCCCGCGATGACCTCTCTGTCTATCTGTCAAGCTTGACTTGTGAGATCAGAGGACGGTACGATGTGCCTGTCTTTTTCCAGACGTAGTTCCCACAGAGACCAGCTGACATCTCGTCTGTCAGGTCACTGAGTCCACTTGATCTTGTCACCTACCGGTTAATCATTGAAGGTGGACTTGAGAACAGGGCTTGATGTGCGTCCTCATCCTCTCTCTCTCTCTCCTCCTCTCCCTCTCTCTGTCTCTCTCTCCTCCTCTTTCTCTCTCTCCTCTCTCTGTCTGTCTCTCTCTCCTCTGTCTCTCTCCTCCTCTCTCTGTCTGTCTCTCTCCTCCTCTGTCTCTCTCCTCCTCTCTCTGTCTCTCTCTCTCCTCCTCTGTCTCCTCCTCTCTCTGTCTGTTTAACACATGTATTGTAGTTTTACTGCTGCTTTAATAGATCCTCTATCTCTGTTTTAAAGCAGAATCAGACCCCCCGCCCCCACCCTATGAATGACTTCTCCTAGTGACTGGCTTATCCTACTGATTAGCTTCTCCTGCTTCTCCTGTGACTGTCTTCTCCTAATGAATGCCTTCTCCTGGTGACTGTCTTCTCCTAATGAATGGCTTCTCCTGGTGAATGGCTTCTCCTGGTGAATGACTAGCTTCTCCTGGTGACTAGCTTTCCTGGTGAATGACTAGCCTCCTGGTGACGTATCTGACGTATCTGTTGTGCCTGTCATCATTGTTGTTCCCCCAGCCCTCATCTACTCTACACATGGTCCCCACATTTACACTGCAACTTTGGTTCGCTTGGTTTCTCTCCTCCTCTCCTCTCCTCTCCTCTCCTCTCCTCTCCCTCCTCTCCTCGCCCCTCCTCTCCCATCCTCTTCTCCTCTCCTCTCCACCTCCTCTCCCATCCCATCCCTCCTCTCCCTCCCATCCACCTCCTTCCTCTCCCTCATCTTCCCTCCTCCTCTCCTCCCATCCTTCCCTCCCTCTCTCCTCCTCCCCCTTCCTCCTCCTTCCCTCCCATCCTACCATCCTCCTCTCCTCCTCTCCTCTTCTCATCCTCTCCCATCCCTCCTCTCTCATCCCTCCCTCCCTCCCCATCCCCTCCCCTCCTCTCCTTCCCATCCTCTTTCCTCCTCTCCATCCTATCCCGCCTCTTCTCCCCCTCTCCTCTCCTCTCCACCTCCTCTCCCATCCTATCCACTCCTCTCCTCTCCCATCCCTTTCTCCTCTCCCCCTCCTCTCTCTCCCATCCCCTCCCCTCCTCCCATCCTCCTCTCCTCTCCCATCCCCTCCTCTCCTCTCCCATCCTCTCCTCTCCTCTCCCATCCTCTCCTCTTCCCCTCCTCTCCTCTCCCATCTCTCCTCTCCCTCTCCTCTCTCCTCTCCCATCCTCTCCTAATTCCTCTCCTCTCCACCTCCCTCTCCCATCACTCCTCTCCCTCTCTCTACCTCCTCTCCCATCCTCTCCCTCCTCTCCTCTCCACCTCCTCTCCCCTCCCTCTCCCTCCACCTCCCTCCCATCCTCTCCCTCCTCTCCTCTCCTCTCCCATCCCCTCCCTCTCTTCTCTCCTCTCCTCTCCTCTTCTCTCTCCTCTCCTCTCCTCTCCTCTCCTCTCCTCTCTCTTCTTAATGGCTTTATAGTGGAAACACTCTGTTGACACCGCGGTCTCACAAGGACAAACATTCAGCAGCGCTTTTATAATCAATAGTCTATTATAGCTCTAATAGTTACTATAGCTCTAATAGTTACATAAGCTCCAATAGTTACTATAGCTCTAATAGTTACTATAGCTCTAATAGTTACATAAGCTCCAATAGTTACTATAGCTCTAGTAGTTACATAATCTCCAATAGTTACTATAGTTCTAATAGTTACTATAGCTCCAATAGTTACTATAGCTCCAATAGTTACATAAGCTCCAATAGTTACTATAGCTCTAATAGTTACTATAGCTCTAATAGTTACTATAGCTCCAATAGTTACTATAGCTCTAATAGTTACTATAGCTCTAATAGTTACTATAGCTCCAATAGTTACTATAGCTCTAATAGTTACTATAGCTCCAATAGTTACTATAGCTCCAATAGTTACATAAGCTCCAATAGTTACTATAGCTCTAATAGTTACTATAGCTCTAATAGTTACTATAGCTCCAATAGTTACTATAGCTCTAATAGTTACTATAGCTCCAATAGTTACTATAGCTCTAATAGTTACTATAGCTCTAATAGTTACTATAGCTCTAATAGTTCCATAAGCTCTAATAGTTACTATAGCTCTAATAGTTACTATAGCTCCAATAGTTACTATAGCTCTAATAGTTACTATAGCTCTAATAGTTACTATAGCTCTAATAGTTCCATAAGCTCTAATAGTTACTATAGCTCCAATAGTTACTATAGCTCTAATAGTTCCATCGGTGTTTTACCATTCATTAGACAAGACGATGAGGGTTCAGTAATTATGGCATGGATTGTATTGCTTTACTGTGATTTAAGGCTGTGTGTTTTTTTTATTGCCTAATTGTTACATTACAGAAATGTAAATTAATATAATAATCTCTGATTCGTCTCCCCAAATTGTCTTGCAACTTCATTGTGTGAGTTTGTCGTTTTTTCTGTGTTTGATTTATTTTGGAGACAGTAGATAAAATGGTGGTTGTGATTGAGGGGGTGGATCTGGAGATGGGAGCTGTGATTTGAGGAGCATTGTGGAGTAGAACTATTGAGCTATGAACAGGAAATTGTCCCTTTGTATGGAAACAATATAGCCCAAAATAATGTATCATAGTTCAAGATGGTTAATTGGAACAATTTAAAGAACATAAAATGTTTGTATGAGTAAGCTACATGGGACAACAAAATTATTTATTTTTGGGTTGTCCAAAATGGAGCCACTATATAATTTACTGGAACCAGAAATGTAGGGTTTTACATATGTTTTGGCATTTAGAATTACAAGGTGTGACATAGGCATTGGGGCGGCAGGGTAGCCTAGTGGTTAGAGTGTTGGACTAGTAACCGGAAGGTTGTGAGTTCAAACCCCCGAGCTGACAAGGTAATAAATCTGTCGTTCTGCCCTGAACAAGGCAGTTAACCCACTGTTCCCAGGCCATTGAAAATAAGAATGTGTTCTTAACTGACTTGCCTGGTTAAATAAAGGTAAAATTAAAAAATTAAAAATTAAACAAGGGCGATTCTCTGCTATAATAACCATCTGAAAAGCAACAATACCTTCTGGTCTTGGAGAAAGAAATGACATGATAGAAAGTTATCCATGTTTCCTTTTCCAATGACAGATAATGGCCGTTGACAACTAGTGACTGTCATTATAGTCAGTAAGGTTTTTTTAATTTTTTTAGATTATATAATTCCTTTTCAAGTATCGCTTCACCTTGAGCAGTCAAATCATTTTTGTAGAGTGCTAGAATATAGTCATTACAGTCCTACTTAACGTCAATCTTTCTGGATTTCAGGCACATTTCTTATCTCTTATTTTTACTAAAATTGTCATTAAGATATTTTTGTAATATGCTTTCTGTGCAGTTGAACAGTTCCTAACTGTCTGCTAATTACACTAAATCATAAAGCGACAGTATATTTATTTGTTTGCTAGTTTATTGGTTCCATTAGTTTGTCTGTAAA